>NC_045548.1:64796390-65096390 GCF_009769535.1 Thamnophis elegans
GGAGCTCGTTCCAGAGGGTCGGAGTAGCCACAGAGAAGGGTCTCCTCCGGGTAGTCGCCAGTCGGCATTGGCCGGCGGATGGAATTCGGAGGAGGCCTAATCTGTGGGATCTGATCGGTCTATTGGAGGTAATTGGCAGCAGGCGGTCTCTCAAGTACCCAGGTCCAATACCATGAAGGGCTTTATAAGTGACGACTAGCGCCTTGAAGCGTATCCGAAGACCAATAGGCAGCCAGTGCAGCTCGCGGAGGATAGGTGTTACGTGGGTGAACCGAGGTGCACCCATGATCGCTCGCGCGGCTGCATTCTGGACAAGCTGAAGTCTCCGAATGCTCTTCAAGGGCTGCCCCATGTAGAGCACGTTGCAGTAATGCAGTCTAGAGGTCACAAGGGCACGAGTGACTGTTGTGAGGGCCTCCCGGTTCAGGTAGGGACACAACTGGCGCACGAGGATGGTGGGGAAATTCTTCAGTCACAGCTGAAGAAGCTTCTCAGATGAGAAGCGAAAAGTCTTCAACATTCCCCCCCCCCCCGAAAGTCCAGTTGTCTCTTGAAAAAGCACCTTTGGGACAACCATGACCTGGATGACTAAGAATCTCCATAAACCAAGAAGGCAATGGCCACAGTGGTACCAAGGATGCTGCATGGATGTGCATGAAATCACCAGGAGTTCAGCTTGAAGGTGGCTTGATCTTTTTGCTAGATTTAAGATCTTTTTCATACTGGTTTTCTTCCCTTCTCTTGGTAGGGTTATGACCTGAGGATTCCAACAAGCTAGATTCACACACAGCTTGATTGATTTACTTTTCTTCTACTTCAGACCTTGAAGGAGACAACTGTGTTTTTGATGGGATTATTTATCGAAGTGGAGAGGCCTTCCAGCCCAACTGTAAATACCACTGTACCTGCAGGGATGGGCAGATCAGCTGTGTGCCCCTCTGCAATGTTGATTTGTTGCTTCCTGGCCCTGAATGCCCCTTCCCAAGGAAAGTTGAAGTTCCCAAGGAATGCTGTGAACAGTGGTCATGTGATCCTAACACAGAGGACACCGCAGGCTTTGCAATGGAAGGTGTGTAAAGGCTTTATAGTTGTGTCTTTGCTTCTCTGGAAGTATCTACTGTGCTCTTGTGACTCTTCAAGACCAGTTATCAATGCCAGTCTTAGAGAGGGAATTTATGGCAGATAGGAACAGACGTTTCTAAGAAAAACAAAATGTGCAGGTACAGTATAGGTCAGTGATGGCAAAGCTATGGCACGCGTGCCACAGCTGGCACGCAGAGCCATTTGTCAGGGCACGCAAGGCGCTGCCATGTCAGTTCTCCAGCGCACATGTGCGCGCTGGCCAGCTGAGTTCACCCCTTTTTAAAGCCATTTTTCACCCACCCCAGGCTCCAGTGACTTTATAGGAGCCTGGGGAGGGCGAAAAGAGTCTCCCCCCCCCACCCGAGAGGCCCTCCAGAGGCTTCATGAGCTTCCCTGAAGCCTCCAGAGCGCAAAAATCAGCCCTACGGGCAAACCGGAATTTTGGGGACGGACTTCCGCTTTGCTTGGAGGGTCATTTTGACTACTCCGGAGGCTTTAGGGAAGCCTCCTGAAGGTCCCTGAAGCCTCCAGAGGGCTTCTGGGTGGAGGGCTGTTTTTGCTCTCCCCAGGCTCCTATAAAGCCTCTGGAGCCTGGGGAGGGCAAAAAAGCATGCAAAAAATGGGGGGTGTCTCTAGTGCATGCATGTGCACTGGGTGTGTGTCGTGCATTTTATTATGGGTGCGGCACTCCTGCATGCGCCCCCCCCTGCCTCCCCCCACTTATGGCATGCGAGCCAAAAAAGGTTCACCATCGCTGGTATAGGTGGTACCTTGCTCAATAGTAGTAACTGTGAGAGGATCTTAGAGTCCTAGTGGACAACCATTTAAATATGAGCCAGCCGTGTGCAGCGGCTGCCAGAAAAGCCAACACAGTTCTAGGCTGCATAAACAGAGGGATAGAATCAAGATCAAATGGAGTCTTTAACATCACTTTATAATGCCTTGGGAAGGCCATACTTAGCAACAGAAATGTTGGGCTCAATTCTAGTTGTACGTTGAGGACTACCTGTGGTAATTTAACATCTGCACTGATTCACTTTAAAACTCTGGCAAGAAAGGTCATAAAAAAGACAAAGCTCACTTAACTGTCTCTGAGCAATAGGAATTTTGGTGTCAGTTGTGGTCACAAGTCAAGGACTATCTGTATTTAAGTTAATTGATTGTTCCCTGTTACTTGTGTTTAATACTCAATAACATTAAGTATTTTTTTTTCTGATGATGATGATTCACATTTCTTTGTCCTGGTCTTAAATTCTTTTTAGAGTAGACTTCTTGGCACATTATTCAAGGACCAAGTAAGGTCTTCAGCTTTAAAATGGTTGTGTCTCACTGACTATTGGAAAAGGCACTATCCATGGTATGGGGGACAGGAGAAATCTTGCTTATGTTGGCTTCCTTCTCAGTGTGGCAAAACAACCTTAAATCAAATGTTCAGTTCTTAAGATGGCCCTGAGGTTAAATATAATGCTTAAAAGCCATGCAGAATTAGTCATCCAAGACAGCGATTCATTTTTGGTTCCTTGCCACCAGATTCTGCCACTCATAAAATGTCCAGTTTAAATCTTATAGCATAAGGCTCATGTGAAATCAGTGTGATACTGTTAGAAAACCTCTAGTGTTGCGGGAAGGAAGGACTCACTGGAGAAGTTCTTAATGCTGGGAAAGATTGAAGGCAAAAGAAGAACAGGATGACAGAGAAGGAGATGGCTGGATGAAGTCATTGAAGCAGCCGGCCTGAGCTTAAATGGACTCCAGAGGATGGTAGAGGACAGGAAGTCCTGGAGAAACGTTGCCCATGGGATCGCGGTGAGTCGGACACGACTTCGCAACTAACAACAAATTGTGGGAAAGCCTTGTTAAAAGCCTTCTTCTCCACCCAATGTCCTATAATAAGCAACCGGCATTAGAGCCAGTTTGAGGTAGTGGTTAGGACACTAGTCTCAAAACTGGGAAACTATGTCCCCTTAAGGCTGAAATCATCTGGATGATTTTGTGCCAGTCCCTCCCTCTCAGCTCTTGAAAAATGGGAATGGCAAATTACTTCTGAAATCTCCCTAAGGAAACTAGAGGGTAAAGGTAAACATTCCCCTTGCACATATGTGCTAGTTGTTCCCGACTCTAGGGGGCGGTGCTCAGCTCCGTTTCAAAGCTAAAGAGCCAGCACTGTCTGAAGACGTCTCTGTGGTCATGTGGCTGGCATGACTAAACGCCAAAGGTGCACGGAACGCTGTTACCTTCCCACCGAAGGTGGTCCCTATTTTTCACTTGCATTTTTACATGCTTTTGAACTGCTAAGTTGGCAGAAGCTGGGACAAGTAACGGGAGCTCACTCCATTATGTGGCACTAGGGATTCGAACCGCCGACCTTTCTGATCGACTAGCTCAGCATTCTAGCCAATGAGCCACTGCGTTCCTATTTAGGGAAATCTCCCTAAGGAAGCTACAAGGGTACGTTCAGTCAATCACAAGAAGTCAAGACTGACTCAAAAGACACCTAAAAAAATAGGCACTTAATGAAATTGCTTTATGGCTATCGATATAAAACAGCCAGATATGGCATACATGGATATACATTCCAACTTTATAAGAGCCAAAGGCCAGAAACAGAAAATAAATGAAAGTTCCTTGGTGTTCTCTGAACTTGGCTCAGAGAGCACCAAGGACTCCTCATTTCCACCCTGAGCGACAAATACAAGTGGTCCTCCGTTTACGACCACAATTGAGCCCAACATTTGTGTTGCTGTGTGAAAAAATTGTTGAGTTTTGCCCCCACTTTATGACTTTGCTCACCCTGTTTGTTAAGTGAAGCACTGCACTTGTTGAATTAGTAACAGGGTTGTTAAATGAATCTGGTTTCCTTGTTGATTTTGCTTGCCAGAAGGTCGCATGGCTATCGTCATAAATGTGAATCAAGTTGTTAAGCATCCGAATGATATCATGTGACCACGTTGCAAAGGTCGTAAGTGCGAAAAATGATTGTAAGTCACTTTTCAGTGTCATCAACCCTATCGAATGGTCACTAAATGAATTGTAAGTCAAGAACTACCCATATTTAACACAGGACAGTTCATGGCTAATTATTACCTCCATATAACACGCACGACTTCTAGGTGCTCACTAAGAAAGATTTTTTTTAAATGACCATCAGATCATTAGTATTTCTTATGTTATTATTAACACACTCTGAGGCTAAAGAGTTAGACATTCTACTCCCCCTCCTCACCTGAAAGGAACTCTGTTCCAACTGCCATGTGGGCATGGCCAGCACGTGACTCATCCAGCCTGCGGGCTGGCAGATGAGACATTCTGCTCCCTCTCCCACCTGAAAAATGCTCTGATGCTAAGGAGATAGACTGAGGGAGAGAAGGAGATAAGAGAGGCCTCTGTGGGGCAAGCCTGAGGGAGAGAAGAGGATAGGAGGGGATCAATGGGGCCAGCCTGAGGAAGAGAAGGGGAGAGGAGAGGCCGATGTAACTTCACATTAATTTTCAAGCTGTATGTGTCAATTTATCAAGCCTGATAACATAGTTTCATCTCTGGAGCATGGGTATCCAGCTGGTATTATATATACTGTCCACTTTCCATTAAGCTCTCAAGGAAGGGAGATATTATGTCCTGTCCTTATGTATGCAATTCATAGGGAGGGAGATTTCACTAATTTTATACCGTGAATATCCTGTGTGTATTTTCAATTACTGTGACCACCAATGAACCCCTGCATAAAAATTTAAAAAAATTGGGGGGAGGAATTGCATACAAGCTCCACCAAATGATTTTCTTGAAGCCTGCACAATCCATGTTTGACAATGTTTACAGCAACAGCAAAAACAACAGGCTGGCAACTGAGTCATCATGCATAAAATTCCCACCGTTTTGGCCTGCAAAGTTTACAAAGTTTTTTTTCCCAAGTCATAATCTCTCACGGATTATGATTGTAGAAGGTTTCTCTCACAACCTCTTGTAGAAGCTTAGAATTCCAGAGACCCCCCACCACTGAGAAAGGCCTATCTTAAGGATCCTGGATATCTTTTGACAACTGCATTGAACGAACAGAAGACACTTATGGAACATGAAAACTGGTGCCTTGAAGCTTTTAATTCTTTAAGATTGGGTGGAGAAACTTGTAAACCAACATAGTGAATCTATGGATCCTGGAGGGAACAAACCCTGGGCCACAGTTTAACAATTGGGGGAGGGGTGGTGGTCAATCATTGGATTGAAATATAATTGAGAATTATTTTAAAGTCACGTTCAGTGTGGTTGCTCCCCAAAATTTTATCTTTCTGTGTCATGAAAAAATTGCACTTCAGTGGTTGATTTTGAAGGGACTCTGAGAATAGCAATAGCAATAGCAGTTAGACTTATATACCGCTTCATAGGGCTTTCAGCCCTCTCTAAGCGGTTTACAGAGTCAGCATATTGCCCCCAACAACAATCCGGGTCCTCATTTTACCCACCTCGGAAGGATGGAAGGCTGAGTCAACCCTGAGCCGTGAGATTTGAACAGCCGAACTGCTGAATTGCAGTCAGCTGAAGTAGCCTGCAGTGCTGCATTTAACCACTGCGCCACCTCGGCTCAAGTGCTCAAGTTTTTGAAGGTCCAGTTATAGCCCTAAAATCTAAAAATATTTATTTTCCTAGCTAAGAAAACAGATACCAGGAACAGTCTAGCTGTTGCATTCTACCACATAAGGCTTTCCTTAAGACGAAGTCATTTTAGTCTCCCAAAACACTGAATAACAATATTGCTATGAATTTTAATTGCTGCTTTTATTTTGTTAGATTACTGCTTATTTTGTCCTGTATATATTTGACATGATGATTTTTTTTCTTTAATTGCTGGTATTGATTATAAATTGCCATGAAAATTTGTAGTTATGCAGGTAGTCCTCAACTTACAACAGTCCATTTAGTGAACAACACTGAAGAATGTTACTTATGACCATCTTTCACACTTATGACTGTTGCAGCATCCACATGGTCATACGGTCAAGATTCAGACACATAGCAATTGACTCATAGTTGTGACCGTTGCTGTGTCCCGTTGTCATGTCAATGGGGAAGCCAGACTCACTTAACAACCGTGTTACTGACTTAACAATTGCAAGGATTCACTTAACAACTGTGTCAAAAGTGTCATAAAATGAGGCAAAATTCTCCTAGCAACTGTCTCGCTTAGCAACAAAATTTTGGGCTTCATTGTGGTCATAAGTCAAGAACTATCTTTCTATAAAATTAAGTTTAGCCCATTAGATAAATGCAGCCCTTCAAACCTCAGTGTCTATATTAGATTGACTAAAAATCCATCTTGTGTATAGATTTGGGACCTCGCAGAGAAGGTTATCCTTGCTATATTACAAAATACATAGTTTCTTGAAAATCATTTTTTAAAATTGCAGTTTACTCAAGTGGAAATATTTATCGACTTCCTCTTGATCAAGAGGAACCCAAGGCAGCAAACTAAACAAATATTAAATCAATGTAGTGTACAAAAAAGAAGACAATGAATACCTTGAGAAAGGAAATTAGTTGTCAACCCTTACATCAATGAACATTCAGAAGAGGAATGACATAACAGCTGGAAACTTAAATGTAATGTTTCTATTTCCCTAGTACGTTTTTTTCCTCTGTGGTAAATTCTTATTTATCATCTTCTAATGTCTTTTGATGGTGAATTATAAGGCAGTCCTCCACTTATGACCATTTGTTTAGCGACTGTTTGAAGTTATGATAGCACTGAAAAAGAGACTTACAACAGGTCTTCACAATTACAATGGTTGCTGCATCCATGCACTCAAATTTGGGCACTGGCAACCGGCATGTCATCATGACAGTTGCTGCATTCTGCAGCCACATGAGCGCCATTTGCAAATTTCCATGGGAACTCCTGACAAAATCAGTGTGGGAAGCTAGGTTTGCTTAACAGCTGTGTGATTTGCTTAACGACCATGGCAAAAATGTCACAGCAGTGAGCACTTAATGACCACATTGCTTAGTGATGGAAGTTCTATTCCCAACTGTTGTCATAAGTAAAGGAGCACCTGTATTTAGTAGTTAAGGACTGGGCCATGTTGGAAGAAGATGGCATGTCGGATATCCTAGAACTTTGCCAGCAACAGCAACTTAAATTAGACACAGAAATAGATTGAAACTATAATGCAATCAATGTGCAGCAGGACCTGTATAATAGGTTTCCTGGTGTGGCCCTTATGGTTGAATTTATTTGCCTTTTTGTTTTTTTGCAAAAGTTATCATCTTTAGTAGCCTCCACTTGGATGGTTGAGAATTCAATTCTAGGCAGAGACAGGTATTTCTCTATTAGGGCGCAAAGAGAAAATATCTGCTGTGAACTCCGCATAGGTGTCAGGAAGGGCATCCGGCCTGTAAATGCTCAGCTCCATTCGCAGCTCCAACTCCACCCTAATCAAAGGGATTACAGGGTGATAAAGTGTTTTGCAGCCCACCGGACATGATTGAGCCATGCACTGATAGCCAATTATATCCTTTCCAGTTTGGAGCGAATATCTTAATCTTTGACTGTGTGAGAATCTGTGGGCAACTGAACAGTTCATTGTCACAATTTTGCCTTCAGGATTCAGACAGGAAGCTACCTTGGGGGCTGAAGGTTCTGACTCCGGTTCTAACTGCATTGAGCAGACAACGCAATGGAGTGCATGTTCCACCAGCTGTGGCATGGGAGCCTCTACCAGAGTCACCAACAAGAACCCAATGTGTGAGATGGTGAAAGAGGTGAGGCTATGTGAAGTGCGCCCCTGTGGAAGGAGTCCACCACCTGATAAGGTATGGCTTACAGTATGTTCAAGTCATGATACTAATCTGTATTAATTTTGGAGAGAAGAGCATGTTGAACTTTGGCTTGGAGATAAAGGTTGAGATGGTTATTAAGTTTCTTATTTCAGTTATTTCTACCAACCTGTTTGTGAGTGTCTCTTCTGACCGAGGCTTCCCAAGAACATGAAGCAAATTCCTTGTCCCGACAAAAACCCCTTTTATTAATTTACTGTGAATTCTGCTCATTCAGCAAAGTCTTCCAAAGGAGGATTTACAGTCACAGACCTTATCTGGCTTGGAGAGTTGCCAGGCCAATATCTGCAAAACTTGGCAAGGAGTCTCGGAGAGTCACAATGAATTAAGCAAACTAATTGTCTCCTGAAAAGTCCACTCACCTTTCGCTCCTCTTTTATTTCTTCTGGGTGAGGCCATTCATCGTCCACCTCTGGCCTTACTCCCAAGTCGACCCCTGTTCTTTAGCTATTCCCTTTGTCTAGCAACTCTCTGCATGCACACACTGGGAACAGGCTCCAGCTGTTCATCTGCCTCATTGATGTCTGACCACCAAAAACCTATGTTGCCGCAATGACAACTCTACTCCAGAAGTATGCCAATCATCAGCTGAAGGCAGCTGATGATTGGCATACAACTCTGGCCCCCTCTCTGCCTCCTACACACAGTCCTCATCAGAGCCTTCCCCAGATCCAGGACTAGCCCATGTTCCTCCCCAACCCACTCACTGTCTGAATCTGCTGCCAGCTCCACATGCCGCTGGCGGGCCACAACAGTATCCTGGGTCTCTTAGATTGAGCCACTGTGGGAAATGCCACGCTGGACTAGATCAGGGGTCTCCAAACTTGGCAACTTTAAGATTTGTAGACTTCAACTCTGAGAAATTCTGGCTGAGCAATTCTGGGAGTTGAAGTCCACAAGTTGTCGAGTTTGCAGACCTGTGGACTAGATATGAATCTTAGCCTGATCCAGCAGGTCACTTAGGGTGCATTTATCTGCAGAAGTGGCTTCTGAAGTGGAGTTGTCATTGCGGCAACATAGGTTTTTGGTGGTGCACATTGAACACAAGTGCAACCAGAGCAATGGGACTGTTGCAGACTAGCCAATGTCTCAAAAGATGGTCTATGACCTCTCAAGCCATTTATTAATTTTATAGTTCTATTCACAAAACTGATTCAATGTGGACATTCCTTTGGTCGGAACTCATATATACTGTGAGTGCAATGTGGAATCTGATGCAGCAATGAACGTATCAGCAAACTGATATGTGGTTGGATGCAGTTCCTGGGATTTCCTGATGATCTTGTTGACTAGGAATTATGAGAATTGTAGTCCCAGCAAAACCAGGAAGTACAAGTTGAGCAAGATCCCCTTAGGGCAGAGGTCAGCAACCTGCAGCTCTGGAGCCACAGGTGGCTCTTTCGTCCCTCTGCTGTGGCTCCCTATCGCTGGTCGGCTCCACAATCGATAGGACTTTCGGTTAGGACAGGTAGAGGAAAAAGGACATCGCGCTAGGAGGAGACTCTGTGATGGGGCTCTACATGGGGCAGCCCTTGAAGAGTATTCGGAGACTTCAACTCGTCCAGAACGCAGCCGCGCGAGCGATTGTGAGTGCACCTCGGTACACCCACGTTACACCTATCCTCCGCAAGCTGCACTGGTTACCGATCAGTCTCCGGATACGCTTCAAGGTGCTAGTCGTAACTTATAAAACCCTTCATGGTATTGGATCTGGGTACTTGATAGACTGCCTGCTGCCAATTACCTCCCACAGACCCATTAGATCTAACAGGGTTGGCCTCCTCCGGGTGCCATCTACCAGCCAATGCCACCTGGCTATTACCCGGGGGAGGGCCTTCTCTGTGGCAGCTCCGGCCCCTGGAATGAACTCCCCACAGGGATTCAGACCCTCACCTCTCTCCAGGCCTTCCGAAAAGCCGTCAAAACCTGGCTTTGCCGGCAGGCCTGGGGGTGATGAGTTCCCTCCCCTCGACATGTATGGTTGTGCGACTTGTTTACTTTATTATTTGTATTTTGTCTTTTATGTTCCCCCCTTTTTCCCCCTTGAATTGTTCGCTGCCCTGAGTCCTCCCAGAAGGGTGGCATACAAATAATAAAATACAAATACAAATGGGGGAAACGGACTTCCGGTCAGCTTCAGAATTGAACCGGGGTGGTGAGTGTGACTCTTTGAGTGTTTAAGGTTGCCGACCCCTGCCTTAGGGGGAGCCCAGTACAAAATAGACGGATGAAAATCTATGCTTGTGACAGATGTCTTTGGGAGCTAGCCTATATGGCTTTATGTAGGTGCTACCATCTGTACCATAGTAACAGCTGAGTTCAAACAGTAGCTTACAGTGCTACTGGGTGGCCATCAAAATAGCCCATCTAGGCAGTGTCTTAGATGGAAAACCTTTGTAGTTCTTGACATTAAGAGAAAAGCATCCTGGAATTAAGGAGAAACTTCCTAACAGAACAATTAACCGGTGGAACAGCTTGGCCTTCAGAAATTGTGAGTGCTTCATCACTGGAGGCTTTTTAAGAAGAGACTGGACAGCCACTTGTCTAAAATAGCATAGGATCTCCTGCTTGAGCAGGGGGTTGGACTAGAACACCTTGAAGGTACCTTCCAGCTCTATTCTGAATTAATTAACTCTGAAGTAGCAGTAAATGTACTCCTGGAAGCACCTACCATACAATAATGTGGCGATCCTTCAACTCTCAGTTTAAAGAGTTGATTCCATCTATATCCCAACTTTCCATATTTCTTTAACAAACGATCAGCTGGTATGGTTTAATATTGGGGTCTACCTCCAAGGATATTTCAAAGATTTTGAGCCATGTCAAACTTTCTGCGTCAGACTTCCCAGTGTACTATAAGGTTATCCTGGGAAAGTTTTCTCTAAGGAAGGAAGAGACATTTGGGGTGCTAATGGACATTCCCTTTTATGGCAGAGGAGTTAGGTTCATGTGAAATGTTAATACTACTTTATAATGCCTTGGTAAGGCCACACTTGGAATACTGCATCCAGTTTTGGTCATAAAAAAAGAGGTTGAGACTCTAGAAAGCGTGCAGAGAGGAGCAACAAAGATGATTAATGGACTGGCGGCTAAAACATATGAAGAACAATTGCAGGAACTGTGTATGTCTAGTTTAATGAAAAGAAGGACATGGGGACATGATAGCAGTGTTTCAATATCTCAGGGGCTGCCACAAAGAAGAGGGACCTTGGAGGTCTTCTAGTCCAACCCCATGCTCAGGCAGGAAACCCCACACCACTTCAGACAAATGGTTATCCAATATCTTCTTAAAAACTTCCAGTGTTGGAGCATTCACAACGTCTGGAGGCAAGCCGTTCCACTGATTCATTGTTCTAACAGTCAAGAAATTTCTCCTTAGTTCTAAATTGCTTCTCTCCTTGATTAGTTTCCACCCATTGCTTCTTGTCCTGCCCTCAGGTGCTTTGGAGAATAGCTTGACTCCCTCTTCTTTATGGCAACCCCTGAAATATTGGGACACTGCTCTCATGTCTCCCCTGGTCCTTTTTTTCATTAAACTAGACATACCCAGTTCTTGCAACCATTCTTCATATCTTTTGGCCTCCAGTCCCCTAATCATCTTTGTTGCTCTTCTTTGCACTCTTTCTAGAGTCTCAACAATTTTTTTTTTACATTGTGGCAACCGAAACTGAATGCAGTATTCCAAGTGTGGCCTTACCAAGGCATTATAATGTGGTATTATACTTCATGTGATCTTGATTTTATCCCTCTGTTTAAGCAGCCTAGAACTCCATTAATTCCTCAGTTTTTTTCTGCAGTTTCACTATAACCATGCAATTCTGAAATTGCCAGACTTTGGGGCTGTTGGTTTGAGATCCGAGCTTGGCAATTTAGTTGCAAACATTTCGTCACCATTTGAGGAGACACTATCCGTGGGCTTTGAATTGTGCTCATCTGTTAGATGACTGGCCTTTCAATACCTCTTTATGCGAAAGGTATTTTTATTATGCCAGACTTGGTCTAAGGATATAGTTTTCCATACAACATGTTTCTGCACAGAACTAATCCTTCCATCCCCCTCCACTCCCCCATCGAACCAGAACTGATGAAGCTTCTTGGATGAGAAGCGAGACGTCGTCTTCTTCCTCAAGGGAAAAAACAAAGTCCAGTCTTTTGAAAAAGCAGCTTTGAGACAACCATGACCTGGATGACTAAGAATCTCTCTAAACCTTTTCTGCACACATTTCTTATTTTGCATCCTAGCCCAGACAGTCTGGCTTCCATTCTAATCCAAAAAGAATTACAAGTCATTGAAATGATACCCCTTCCATTTTAATGTATCACGGTTATGTTGCATCAAATTGAATGTGAGAGTCCACCTAATTAATGTTCTGTGCTTTCTCGTAGAAAGGGAAAAAATGCCTCCGAACTATAAGACCTCCCGCTGCTTTCCATCTGGAGTACCAGAACTGCACCAGCATCCAGATGTATAAACCCCGTTACTGTGGCATCTGCAATGATGGACGGTGCTGCACGCCACACACGACAAAAACAATCCAGGTGGAATTCCGTTGCCCTCAAGGCAACACCATCCAACATCCGGTGATGTCCATTATTAGCTGTGTGTGTCACAATAACTGTCCTCAGAATGCAAACGCTTTTGTGTGGAAGCTCAGTTGAAGGAGCCGCTCAAAAAAATCACCAGATTAGCCTCCTGATGCTTTAATGTAACACGTATCTTCTCTTTTGTGTGTGTGGGGGGGAGGGGAGAGCAGAAGGGTCAGATGTTTTGATTCCCAATCCCGTCTATCATTTGATTTCTAGATAAACCAGTTCAGTTCCTGTGAGATTGTTATTATTTTTTTTGAAATCATGCTTGCTTCAAACAACATTGTGTCATTAAAATATTGTCACTTGGGAAGTGTGCAGCTTTTCTTTCTTAGCAGTTTCTCCTTTCTTATTGCCCTGTAGTCACATTCCATGTTTGACCTTAATGGATGCAAGATGCTTGTAATCTAGTATGCTTTCTTGCTTGATGTTTATTACAGCCAGGAATCAGGGATGGGTTCCGGCTTCTATTACTGCCAGTTCGCTCAGGGACATGCTTTGTGCGCTTGCATGCTCAATGTGCTCTAAGCGCGTATGCGCAGTAGTAAAAAATGCTTCTGCGCATGTGCAGAAGCAAAAAACAAGATGGGGCGCCTACGGCTCTGCCGATAGAACCAATTTGGGGGCATGACCGGCTGAGTTACTACCTACTCAACCGAACCGGTCCGAACCAGTAGGAACCCACCTCTGCCAGGAATTGGGCACTTTAGAGTTGAAATCCTCTCTACCAAGAAAAGTGTTACTTGGGTTAGCCAGAAAAACATACTGAGTGCAAAATTCTTTGCTCATTTTTCTCCTACAAATTAAAAAATTCCTCTCTATTTTTGACCCTTCTTTTGCCATTTTTTCCCTGAAGTTTGTATTTTCTTCTCTGTCTCATCTTGCTCTTCAGCAGATGCTACGTCTTGATTTTGGCAAATGGTCCCAGAGCTGACCTCCCGAAACTGGTGCCTACAGATGTGTGGACTTTTCTTCCCCAAATACACAAATACAGCAATGTCTATGTTGGGGGAGGGACATGTCTTCAGCAACTGGGAATGCTTTTTTACCACTGGTAGACTTTAAGGTCACTGCTGAGTGATGCCTTACGTTTCTTTAATCCCTCCTTAGAATTCAATCAATATTTGTTTTCTACAGAAAGCTATAAATAGTTCAAAAGAAACAGACCCCACAAAAAGTAGGGGGAATTGCACTGCATGTGAGAAATCATTACACCCTTATAGCAATATGTAAAGCCCTCTTGAATACATGTGGGTGAATATTGGAGGAAAAAGAAATGACATTGCTATAGGTGTATACAGGAGTGGGCTGCTATACGTTCGCCTGGGTTCAGGAGAACCTGTAGCTAATGTTATGGCTGGTTCAGAGAACATCCAAATCCCATCCCTGGCTGGCCCAGCCCAGCCCACTATCCCTCTCCTCCCCTCCCAGGAGTCTCCCACAGCCCATTTTGGATGCGAGGTAAGTGCAGGGCCTTTGTAGGTAAGTGCAGGAAGCTCCGGGTTGTGGAAAGATGGGCCTCTTAGACGTTCCGGAAGGCCGGAAATGCTAGTTTCTGGCTTCTGGAGGGCCTCCAGAGCCCGGGAGATGCAGTCCCCCCCCCCCCCAGAAGCAGAAGGAAAGTCTCCAGACCCTGGGGAAGGCAAAAACGCTTCCACCACACTGTGGTGCAGGAGGCTGACTAGGCCATGCCCAACACAGCCACGCCCACTCAACAACCAGGCAGAGGACCCGTTGCTGAAATTTTTGAAGCCCACCTGAGGGAGAAATAGATGAACTTTTTGCTAACCAGTTAGCTAAGATGTGCAGGAAACACACCACTGTAATCATGGGGGACTTCAACTACCCTGACCAGTTAAAGTCTTCCAGTACTCGAGGGACAGTTGCTGAGAAGAGGGTCTTGACTTACTCTCCAAAGCACCTGAGTAGGATAAGAAGCAATGTGTGAAGCTTGTTAAAGAGAGCTCCTACGTGGGACTAAGGAGAAATTTCCTGGCAGTGAGAGCAATTAATGAATGGAACAGCTTTCTTCCCACAATTGTAGGTGCTTCATCACTGGAGGTTTTCAAGAAAAGATTGGACATCCATTTGTCCAGTATGGTATAAGGTCTCCTGCCTTGGGCAGGGGATTGAACTAGAAGACCTCCAAAGTCCCTTCTTTAAATGCACAGACTTATGCATCTTTTAGAGACACTACAAGGACAATATACTGAACTTGCCTTGTACAAGGGTGAAGATAAAAGTTGTAAATATGGAGACCGCCAAGAGGTCATTGGAAGTTTGAGTTTTATAGACCCAAGATATTTCAGTTGTCTTGGTGGGTTGACACTCAATTTTCTACAGTTGGACTTAGTATTCACTTTGTGTACAGACTATCAAAGACCAGCTGGCATTTGTGCTAAGGGAAAAAGCAAACACTGTAAATAACTGAAGAAGGCCTGTGGTTTTCTAGAAACAACAAATGGAAATGGAAAGCATACATTGTATAACCTCCCTTTTTCCCCCTGTGAATGTTGCAGAGATGGGTTGTTCCCGGTTTGGCCGAATTGGTAGTGGCGGTGGCAGGAGACTCCGCCAACTTACCCGGATGCTTCTGCGCATGCACAGAAGTGTTGCACACAAGCACGAGCAAAGCAGTAGTAAACCGGTTAGCAACCCACTCCTGGAATGTTGGTATTTCTAAAGAAAACCTCTTGGCATAAGATATAAAGTAACTGGTGAAGGGATGGCGAACCTTTTTTCGCCTCGGGTGCCAAAAGAATGCGCATGTGCACGCATGCCCACCCCCATAATTTAATGCTCCCCCACGCCATGCCCTCTGCTCATGCATGTGTGATCCCCCCACTGCCCCGCGCATGCACGCACGGCTTTCTTTTCTTTCTTTTTTGAGAAATTTTTTTATTGTTTTAGTTAAACAAAAAAGAAAAAGAAAAAAAACATCTTTCGTTACATCTTGTTGAAAGCGTATCAATTGGTTACAAAATATTCCGTGCGTTTCTTCCACAGTCCTTACATATACTTCATTCAAATCATGTTTTAAGTCAAGAAAGTTATGTATTTTACTATCCTGTATCATAATTCTCATTTGGTTACCATTGTTTAAACATGTTTTTATCTAGACTCATTTATATTAGAAGAGACAACCACGTATAGGCGTTCATTTACAATTTCAATAGATCTCCAATACCATTACACCTTTAAATTAATTCGGTTAAGTAAGATATCTAGCATCCCCCCCCCGCCCCGTAACACACCTGTTATGTATCATTAAATATTGTCCATTAACATTTCATTGTTATTGTAGTTAACTAAAGGTTATTTACTGATTACCTAACCTTTCCTCTCCAGGCCCACACAATATTATAACTTTATAACCGTCTTTAAACAATGATTTATTAATAAAATTTATAGGACTTTTCCCTCAATCCCAAATTAGTTAATTAGGACGCACGGCTTTCTTAGAGCTTGGGGAGGGCGAAAACAGCTTACTCCATCAGTGGGCGGTAGGTCTGTTTTTCACCCTCCCCAGGCTCCAGATTCTTTCCAGGAAAAATGGCCGAAAATTGAGGCCAAATATCAGCTGGCCAGCATGCGCACTGGCGCTAACAGGGCAACGCCTCGTGTGCCCGCAGCCATGGTTCCGCGTGCCACCTGTAGCACGCGTGCCATAAGTTCGCCATCACGGAACTGGTGGGACAAAGTAAATCATTCTTGAGCTATAAGTCAGGTTCAAACAATATTTTATTTTGGATTATATGTTGGAAATAAAGTTAGGAATGAATCCTATAATTGTGTTATTAAGTCTAGTATATTCTGCCTAACGGTTTACAAACCCTTCTGGTAGTAAGTGTGATTATGCAATCTTGCAAAGAAATTTAAAATGTTCCAAATCCTGGGAGATACATGTAAAGAATGCAGCCAATTACCACAATTTCATATTTCGACCAAAAAGAGAATATTTTTGAAAAATAGATGTACATACATTTTGCTTTCTTTATTTTGGAGGACAGTGACTGCCATCTACTGGTGAAGCACCTGCTTTATTGCTAATCCTTAATCGAGGCTAGATTCTAGTCAAAATTGATTTCAGTGAGGGCCGCATCAGGGTTGTGTTTGACCTGGTGGGGGGAGGGCGGGATGGGTGTGGTCATCTCAATGTCACCCGTGTCGTGGGTGCCTGTGGTGGCCCAAGCACTCTACCAGCGGCCTCCCGAGCTCCATTTTTACTGGCAGAGGCACCGTGGGATGGTCCTTCCAAGGGTGGGACCTGGCCGGCTTTACTGCCGGTTTGCTTGTGCATGCGCATATGCACTTCAATTAAAATTGTTCTGTGCATGCGCAGGACTGAAAAACACGCTGGCGATGGCAGCAAGCGGGGAACCAGTTCGGAGGAGTGGCAAGCCTGGGTTCCTGCTGGTTCCAGCAACCCAGGCCACCATATCACTACCGGTTCGGCCATCTCTGGGTCCTTTGCTGTTTCAAAACTTTTCGCCACAGTTTCGGTGGGCGTGGCTTGGTGAGTGGGTCATGTGACTGAGTGTGCATGAGTGATATCAAGTTGGCCATGCCCACTCAGTCATATGCCCCCTCCCCCACCTAGCCATGCCAACTGAACCAGTAGTAAAAAAAAATGTGAAACCCACCCCTGGACTGAATGGTTGTGGGGGATACATACTCCTTTGAAATCATCTGCTTGTTAGCACACTCTCTGAGAGCTTTTGAGGCTACAAAGGGGTTTATCTGGCTACTCTGGGTCACCTGAATCGGAGTGCAAATAGGTGTGGAACCTTTTTGGACCTGCTGAAAGGACTATGTTGTAAACAGGAGATAGCTAGTGTAATATTACTCCCCTCTGTTGAGAGAAAGAGAGCTGTGTGAGATAAAAACCCAACTATTAAAGAGACAGAGACAAGTCTGGTTCACAATTCAAAAAGGTTTATTTACAGAAAAACAAAAGTGTTTGCAAAGCGGGCCTCCAAGTCTCTTCCCAAGTGGATCAAGTACAAGGAGAGCAAAGAATAGCATTCAAACAATACATTTTATACACTCTAATCCCAAGAATCTTTTTCCCTCCTGCTCATTCATATAAGGCATTTCTTTCATCATTCCATACTCTAAAGAGTCAACTTGACCATTTCTTCAGAGGCCCCTATCTCTTATTTGGTTTTTTCTGGTGCCTTTTGTCTGAGCAGATGGCTTCCTATCTAACTTGTACATAGGCACCTGTAAACAGCTTGGAATAACAAAGGTTATCTTGTCCTGTTTACTGAACACATTTTGGGATTAGCAAAAGCACAGTAACTTACTACACATTTTAGGCAAGAATATAATGGCTTATACATTTAACGTTGTATAAGAATACAAAAGTAACCTTTTAACATTTTATAAAAGAGTAACTTAATATCATTTTCTTCAGCTGTTTAATTTTAACACAGATAGTGTATTTTACCCCTCTTTCAAACCAAGAATCCTCTCTATCCAGTCAGTCAGTTAGTGTTTGGGTGGGAAGTTTAGAAGTAGATCTCAAGAGGTTGCCCCAGCTGAATGCAACTCCTATGGTTATTTTGAGTTTTACTCCAGCCAGCATGACCAAGGACAAAAGTGAAAGTGATAACTCATAACTTTTGGAGGCATGAGTGAATATGCTCCCCACAATCTAGACAGGTCACAGTTTTCACAGACCAGGAGAAAGAAAGATTAGTCCAAAGGAATCTTTATTTTAGGCACTGAGTGGTTTCTAACAGGTCCCTCTTTTCTATCTTGGTTTTAAAAAGAAAAGTTGACACTTAGAATCCCACACACAATCTGCTGTGTAAGATTTTGTATCTGAGATTATGAACTTGGTGTGTCTGGGCACCAGGGCATCTACAGGTAATTTCCTTGAAGTCCACAGTTTCTTGTCCTACTGAATTTTATTGTTCCCGTTCTCTTTTTAGATGCTTGTTTCATAAAGCGGATTTTAAACAGGGAGCTATCTTAAGTGCAAAGCAAAATGCCAATCTTCAGAGGGAGTTATCTGTCCAAGAACAACTGAAGGGCAGCTATTCATTGCTTCATCTTTGACTTTTTCTAAAAGGTTGAACTTGCAAATATATAGTTAGTTCTCCAGGAGGAATGCAAACGTCAGAAGCGTTGCAGATCACCTCTGCAGAGTCCTATCTTTTCAGTTCTATATGTCTGTGAAGATTCTCAGCCATCCAGATCATGGCTGTCGTTTCGCTTTTCATCCAAGAAGCTTCTTCAGCTCTGAAGAAACTTCATCTATCTCCAATCTATGACACAATCCTTTCAACAGATCCAAGAAGGCTCCACACCAATTTCCACCACTCAGGTGACCCTGATGACACAGATAAACCTCCAGGTGACCTTAACAATCCGCTAAAAGAATGTAGATGTCCAGATGTCTGCAAGGAGTATAAATCCTTCCATTCCCCACCATCCAGTCAGAGCTGAAGAAGCTTCTTGGATCTCTCTAGGCATTCCAGTCGTCGTCCGTTGCTCTTCTGGGTTCCAGCATGCACATGTGAGCCGGCCAGCATAGGAGTGCCAGAAACTGGAAGAGCAGCTCCCTGACATGCATACACGCCCCCGGAACCTGAGCTTTCAGTTTTTGGTATGCACATGTGCGCCAGTCAGTTGGTCTTCACGTGCGCATGTATGACAGAAACCGGAAGCTCAGCTCTTTAGAACTGCTCTTCCAGTTTCCGGCATTCCTGCCCGTGGTGCCAGGCAGCTGCTCTTCCAGTTTCTGGTGCTCGCGCATGTGTGCGTGCTCCCATTTCAGCATAAAAGGTTCACCAACACTATTACAGACAGAAGCATGGAGAAGATTGGGCTGTTTTAATGAGCTACAGTAAGATGTTGGGCTCCTGAACATCCCACAGCCCTTCTTCCAAATCATTTGCAAAGCATGCTGGCTGGGTCATAAAGCTCAGCTTCTCTCCTATTAAAAATGACAATTTGATAGCAGGTTTTGGGCATTGCACCCAGGAGATATATAGGATTTCAGCTTGTGAACATCTGTCCTACATGAGACAAGAGCGGGGGGGGAACCCTTCTTGTGATTCATTGGAAAACGTCCCATATATTCCATGAAATATGGAACCTGGTATCTGAAAACTCATGCAGCAGAAATTGGAAGGAACTTCCCATCTGATGTCTCAAGAAGATTAATGGCTCCAGAACTGGCCTCGCTATCTCTTTCGTCTCTAAATGGAAACAGCAATCTAATTTTGCAGAAGTCTCCCTCCCAGCTCTTTCATCTTAAATCCCAGTGTACGGACTTCTTCCCTCCCTTCCCTCTGCTTTCAGCTTTTTCTGAACGATCGATTCATAAATCCAACCGACCACCTGTGAACAGTTAGGTGAAGAAGGAGGAGGAGAGAGAGGAGGAGGAGGAGGAGGAGAAGAAGAAAGAAGAAGGAAAAGAAGGAAGGAGAAGGAGAAGGAGAAGGAGAAGAAAGAGAAGAAGAGAAGAAGAAGAAGAAGAGAAAGAAGAAGAAGAAGAAGAAGAAGAAGAAATCCATTGTCCAGTCAGCCGAGCCAAACTATAGCCACGTACCATTATTTTTCCAGATGGCCCGTGTACAAAAGGCCCATAATTGATATCTGTTCTGCCAAGGGAAAGCCGGAGATTTAACTTCTGAAGATCAAAAGCTGTTTTCAGACCTAGGCAAGGCTGCTTCTGGAAAATCCATCAGCATTATTTTTAGAGCAAGGCTTAGACAGGGTAGTGGGTGAGCAAGCGACTGGAGGCTGTGCCAAGACCGTGAAGAGACAGACGGGCTTTGAAAACGGGAATCTGTGCTAGTCTTCAAAGTGGAGCAGAGCTGCTGCTGGCTCCCGCGAGCACTTCCAGTCCCGTTTGTGAGAATTACCCTCTCTGGAACAGTGGCCAGCCAAGTCATCTCCTTTAAAACTTTAGAGAGTCCACTGGAACGTCTCAGATTGAACATTCTCCCTAGCAGCCTATAAAATAATAGAAGAAGCTGATAATATAACTGCAGGCGTCCCTCATTAGGGACAGGCCATGCTGCCTGTAGAAGCAAGAGCCTATGTTCTCAAAAAGCCATTGCTGGGACTATTATAACTTTTCTGAAGAATTAAAGTTGTAATTCTACAACTCTAAATTTCACATGCTAGGGTTTAGGTTTAGAACAGTGGTGGGTTTCAAAAATTGTTCGAACCTACTCTGTGGGCATGGCCTCCTTTGTGGGAGTGGCTTGCCGCCCATGTGACCACATGGGAGTGGCTTGCCGCCCATGTGACCGGATATGAAGATGCCGACGACACTTGTCAGAACCACCTTAAATTACCTCACACACAGCACCGGCATGCATAAGAATATGATGTCAACTTGTTTTTTAAAAGGCATCTTTGGTTTGCGTTAAAACAACTTCAACACACGCAATGCTCCGATTGCACCACAAATGCAATAGTCATCCTTACCTTTCACAGAGGCACTGAGTTTTATAAATATGAGCATGATAGTGTAGAATAATCATATCCAAGGACCAGTGGTGGGTTTCAAAAAAATTTGGAACCTCTTCTGTAGGTGTGGCCTGCTTTCCGGGTCCACTGGTGGAACCTCTTCTAACCGGTTCGGTAGATTTGACGAACCGGTTCTACCGAATAGGTGCGAACTGGTAGGAACCCACCTCTGGTTTAGAATTGAGAAAAGAGGTCTGGCAAAGAGATAAGTGATTTCAGTGTATCAGGGGTGGTATTCAGCCGATTCGGATCGGTTTGCCCAAACTGGTAGTGGTTTGGCAGCCTGGTTATTGAAATCGCGGGTGGGTGCGTCCCCGGCCAGCTGCCCTGGCTATATGCTGTCCTATAAAGGCATGTTTTCGAAGCCAGGAACATGCAGGGAAGGTACGTGTGTGAGCAAAGTGTATGGGCGGAAAGCGCATGCACGGAAGGGGCGATGCAAGTGGGCATGCGCAGGCCGAACCGGCGGTAACAATATGTGAAACCTACCGCTGCAGCGGTTGTAGTAGAAGTTGTTGGATAAATAAATATATTATTCACACCTTTAGGACCTACACACGAGACTACTGAAGTGCATTAAAGATGCGGGACTGCCCTTGAAGATGGGGCAAACTACAACTGGCATTTGTGTGGGTGGTCAAAAATTGAGGAGGATGGATAGCATAGTGAGAATAGAAGAATATTTGTAGCCAGTGGTGCGTTCCTACTGGTTCGGACTGGTTTGGCTGAACTGGTAGTGGTTTGGTGGCCTGGGTTGCTGGAACCAGCAGCGACCCAGACCTGCCACGCTCCCAAACCAGCATAGGTGCCGCCATCTTGTTTTTTGCTTATGCTCAGAGCAATTTTTATTGCATTGTGCATATGCGCGCATCAATCATGCATCAAGTGCTGGAACTCACCCATGTTTGTAGCTCAGGGTTGAACTGTAGGAGCTAATGATCTCTGAGCTTGGTTGTTTGCTTGGAGATGTTTCATTACTCAACTAGGTAATATCATCAGTGCTAGAAGGAAGTGGAGTTTCATTTCATGTTATATTCTGACTCCCACCCCATCAGGAATTACCATGGAATATTTGGGTAAGTGGAAAAGGCCAGTGTAAATGTAGCAGGACTGGGTAAGTAGAAAAGGCCAGAAAAATCTTGGTTCAAATCCACTCTCAGCCATAGATATATACTAGGTGACTTTAGACTAGTTTTACTCAATGATAACCCAACTTAACTGGCTGTTGTGAAGAAAACTGGAAAAACAGTCATGATGCCTCTTTAGTTCTTAAAACAAAAATAAACAATTTTATTATTTATTCATTAGTCAACACTACTTAGTCTGACAAATGCAAAAGCTAATTAAAATGTTTCTCTTTAAAAAAAAAACCTCACAGGATTTTTAGAACTGGCATGGAATAGCTTAAGCTGCTGACACATTTATGTAAAATTCTGCATTAATAGACACCCAGCTAGATGTTGAATCCTTTTTTAATGTGTTAAATATTGAGTTAGTATGGTTTTTCTAACTAAGTCTAGCATTAACTCAAGAGAATATATTTACACAGTACTCTTAGATTTCTTAGCAAATTAACCCATTTTCTGACTCTGGATAATACACTGACACCCCCACCCACAACTAACTAGACAAGTACCATATTTTTCAGAGTATAAGACACAGCAAAGTTTTGAAGAGGAAATTTTTTTTAAAAAGTTTTTGTACTCTGCAAACCTCCCCAAAACAGCCCATTTTTCACAAAAACAGCCCCCTCTTTTTAAAAAAGGCATGAATAACCCTTAGGAGGCTTGTAGAGTGCTCCTGGGAGGGGGGCAAAAATGAGCAAAAAAGGCCCGTTTTTTGTGAAAACAGGCACGTTTTTTTGTCAAAAAAACCATGGATAGCCTTTAGGAAGCTTATAGAGTGCTGCTGGGGGCTGGGGAGAAAAAAACAGGCCATTTTTCACTCATTTCTGTCCTCCCCGGCCCCCAGGAGGTCTCTGAAAGCCTCCTAAAGGCTCTGCACAGCCATTTTAGTGAAGGGGGCGTAGTTTCAGGAGGCAAAAATGCTGTATTCGGTGTATAAGATGCACCCAGATTTTCAGCCTCTTTGAAGGAAAAAGGTGTGTCTTATACTCCGAAAAATACGGTAAATGGATTGAATTCACACAACAAGCTACATAATAAAAAGGGCCCTGCATGTTGTGTGAAGGCAATTATTAGCCGCAAACTGTCCTGTGTTAAATATGCTATTTGAAGTCACCTATGAGCAGCAATTGGAACACAGACAAAATTAATCATTCTCACAATTGGGCAGTCAAGATACCAATCAGTTTAGGAAAGGATCCACCAAAAACAACTTAATTTTGCATAAAAATAGATTTCAGCCAAAGCAAACTGAAGGACATTTAATGGTATTCAAAAACATGGGCCAAGTGGGGTCAAAGATTTGCATGTTTGTTGGAGAATAAAGACTAAGAAAGATGGAGTGAATTTGCCATTAATCATCATCTGGAACTAAGATGGGCAGTAGACGGTCACGCATTTCTCACACAAAAAGAAGTTTGAGGAGCAACCTAAGGCAAAGGCTCACCACAGATCTTTTGCTTATGTATGTATGTATGTATGTATGTATGTATGTATGTATGCATGCATGCATGCATGCATGCATGCATGCATATTTAAAAAATCAGTCTGAGTCTTCAGCAGGAACATTTTCGAGGCAACTTTGCTATTTTGCCCAGAAAGTCATTTCTGCAGAATCCTTCAAAGGGTTACACAGTGCCGCAGTGGTTAAAGTGCAGTACTGCAGGCTACTTCTGCTGACTACCAGCTGCCGCAATTTGGCAGTTCAAAATCTCACCAGGTTCAAGGTTGACTCAGCCGTCCATCCTTCCGAGGTCGGTAAAATGAGGGGGCAATATGTTGACTCTGTAGACTGCTTAGAGCACTGTGAAGCGGTATAAGTCTAAGTGCTATTGCTGGATTCTTGCAGCTTCCCTCTTAGAACTCAAGTGCAACATTTTGCTAGGATCTTCCTTGAAATTCTTTTTTTCTTTTTTAGGAATAAACGTTCATACAACTTCAGGTCACCAAAGTTCTTTGAAAATATTAAGACTTTTTAAATGAAAACCTCCAGCGGCAGCACTGCATGTGAGGGAGCATTCTTGAATTGCTCTAATTCACCATGCCCATCCGAGGCTTAGTTTCAGACAGTGCAACAAAATAGAGGCGAGCAAACATCTGGAACATGGGGTTTATTTAAAAGTTTTGGGGGGGAGGTTTTGCATCTTGGAGCGAAGGAAGAGGACGCGACAAGAAGTGTAGCAAAGCAGTAACCTTTATTCAAGCATAGTAACTACGATTCAACGTGGCGTGGTTCGCGCCAAACATTTATACCCCCGGGTTTGAACGAGGAGGCCAATGGGGCGTCGAGTAGCTCGACCAATCGGGCAAGGTTTGAACCGGCTCCGCCCGGGAACCAATCAGAAGAGAGGTACTTTATTCCCGCGCTAGTATTCAACACCCCTCCCCCTAGTCAAAGGTTCCCTTAGGAAGGGCAAACATAGTCTTGTAAATAGGCGGGACGGTGGCGTTCTCGTCCCGACCTTCGTAACTCCCCGGCGGTTGTCGTCGAGGGGGGAACCGCCGCGGAGGCGTATCCGTAGCGGGGCGGTGAATCTGCGCCGCGGCCCCGAGAGATGGTGCTGGCCCCGGGCCCCGTGCCCAATGTCCATTTGTCAAGGTGGCGTCTCCGTGGCAACAGAGTGTCCGACAGTGCCCCCTGCAATCTGGTTGGGGTGTAGATCAGAGTCTCGATAAGGGCTTCGAGGGAAAGGAAAAGCCGGATGAGGCACGTCTGTCCGCAAAGTTCGTATCGGCTTGTTCCCATTCCCCGAATAGAGACAGTCCGTTGGGGAAAAGGTCATCGAGGGTAGCTCACGCTGAGAGCGAGTGTCTGAGAGGCTCGGGCCGTCTACTTCCGCGGGGAGGCGTCGCCTTAACTGGTCCAGGTGGCGCCTCCATTGTGTTCCGTCGGCCAGGCCGACCCTGAAGGAACAGGGGCCAGTCAGAGCTGTGATGGTTGCGGGGACCCACCGTGATCCCCAGAAAAGGAGCGGGCCCATACAGGATCCCCTAACTTAAACGTGTGTGAAGGGAGGGCCCCCAGGTTGCTCGGCAGATCCCCTGCTAAAGTGGATGGAGCCTGTCTAGGGGGGTTCGCAATCTCCTTCCCATCAAGAGCTCCGCAGGACTTTTATTAGTCGTTGGGCAGGGTGTAGAGTGCTGGCTCAAGAGGTAAGCCGCCACTCTTTCCTGCCAGTCGCCCTGGTCCATGCGGGCCCAAGGCTTCTTTAGCTGAGCGAACTGCGCGCTCCGCCCGGCCATTACTAGCTGGGTGATAAGGGGCTGTGGCTGCGTGTCTAATTCCTTGTTCGGCCAGGAATTCTTGGAACGTGGTGGAAGTAAACTGAGGCCCATTATCTGAGACTATCACATCCGGTAGCCCATGTGTGGCGAACATCTTACGAAGGGCCCTCACTGTACTCTCTGCTGTAGTGGAGGTCATGATTACCAGCTCCACCCACTTGGAGTAAGCATCGACTACTATCATGAAAGTTCGGCCGTGGAAGGGGCCGGCGAAGTCAATGTGTAAACGGGGACCATGGGCCTCTAGGAATTTCCCACTCCCGAGGGGCGGCTGTAGGGGGATTCGGCCTAGAATTTTGGCATATCCTGCAACGCCCTACATAATCTGCAATTTCCGAGTCTAGCAAGGGCCACCACACATAGCTGCGGGCTAAGGCTTTCATTCGCGCTATGCCCGGGTGGTTTTTGTGGAGTGCGGGCAGGATTCGTGCCCTCAGAGCTGTGGGGATCACTACCCTGTCCCCCCAAACAAGACAACCCCCGTGAAGGGCAAGTTCGGCTTGTCGTGCTTTAAATGGTCGGAATTCTTCCGCTACCTTTTCCGCGGGCCAACCCCTCAAAACCCATGAAGCTACTTGGGATAAGACGGGGTCAGCCTTTGTACAAGCTGCAACATCCGCGGCAGAGACGGGAAGGTCGGATTCAGCAATGGACAGAATAGAAAGAGAGGGTACGTGGGCTGTATCCGTTTGTGGCAAGGGGCAACGGCTCAGGGCGTCTGCGTGCCCTAGCTGCTTACCCGGACGGTATAACAGCGTATACGAATACGCCGTTAGAAACTCAGTCCAGCGTGTCATGCGGGGAGACAAAATGGGGGGGGTTGGCTTGTCGCCTGCCAGTAGCCCCAGGAGCGGCTTATGATCCGTGACAAGGGTAAAATTCCTACCATAAAGGTAGTCATGGAATCGCTTAACGCCGGACACTGCAGCCAAGGCTTCTTTATCAATTTGGCTGTAGTTCCGCTCCGTGAAGAAGTGTCCGGGAATAGAAAGCTATGGGGGCCTCTGAGCCGTTCGGGAGGGCATGGCTCAGGACCGCCCCTATGCCATAGGGAGAGGCGTCACATGTCAAGACTAGGGGCATCCTATCACTATACTGAATTAGGACTGCCGACGAAGTTAAAATATTTTTTATAGCCGCGAACGCGTGCGCTTCACGGCTACCCCATTTCCAGGCCGCTGACCGATCAAGCAGTCGGTGTAGCGGCTCGGCTAGCGACGCCTTGTGGGGAATAAAAGGGGCATAAAAGTTTAAAAGCCCCAGGAACGCCTGCAATTCCGCCCTAGAAGTGGGTGCTGGTGCGTTTTTGATAGCGGCCACTTTAGAGGGAGTGGGGTGGATGCCTTGTGCATCGATAAGAAATCCCAAAAATTCTACTTGGGGAACAGCAATTTCGCATTTGCTGCGCTTTAATTTCAGTCCTGCCTCCCTAAAAACGTATAAGAACCTCCCGCAGTGTTTTCAGGAGTTCCGAGTGGCTAGGGGCTGCGACCAGGACGTCGTCAAATAAGGAACGACGCCAGGGAGCCCGTGGAGCAACCGCTCCATGAGGCTCTGAAAAATCCCCGGGGCAACCGAAACGCCGAATTGGAGGCGGCGGCAACGGAAAGCCCCGCGGTGGGTGACAATGGTCTGGCAGCAGCCGCATCATCATCTACGGGGAGCTGCTGGTAGGCCTGTGCCATATCTAGCTTGGCGAAAATACGGCCTTGCCCTAAGGAAGTGGAGTAGATGTTGCACTACGGAACGGGATATGGATTTGCCTGCAGGGCCAAATTGATGGTCGACTTATAGTCGGCACATATCCTCACCGATCCGTCGGGCTTGACCGGGGAGGACTATGGGAGTGTTCCCAACGGGCGTGATCTACGGGCTCGATTACCCCCTGCTCTATAAGCTTATCAAGTTCAGCGTCTACCTTTGCTCTCAATGCGAAGGGGGACCCTGCGTGCCTTCAGCCTAATGGGCGCGACCTGGGGATCGAGGCAAAGGGAAATGGGGGTGCCCTTATAACAGCCCAATCTCCCATCGAACACATCTGCAAACTCGTCTAAAACACTATCTACGGTGCGGGGAACTACCCTGTGCACTCCTTCTATGGTAAGACCCAAGGCGGGGAACCATCCAACCCAAGGAGAGCGGGCAGGTCATTCCTAACAATTAAAACTGGAAGTTTTCCTTTAAAATTTCCGTATTCCACCCGGATGTGGAATATTCCTGCCGTGGGAATCCCATTTCCCTGGTAATCTAGAAGGGAAACCCCAGCGGGCGCAATTTACTCTGGGGAACCCTGGGGCAAAGGCGGGAAAACAAAGCCCAAGATAGAAGGGAACGGGAAGACCCAGAGTCCACCTCCATTCGGCAAAGCTGACCTTCGAGACGAACGGCGGCGCTAATTTTGCGATGGCCGGCGGGAACATGAGAAGCCTGGTAGACCACACAGTCGGCGCTGGAGAGCTGGTAGGTTGAATGGCAGTCCTCAGCTCGCCTCGCAGAACGTGGTTGTTGGCGGCCTTGCAGTGCCTGGCGCTGGTCGCTGGGCTGCATGAACGATGGGGCTGGCACAAGAGCCCGGCAGACCCTAGCGAGGTGTCCTTCTCCTCGACAACGGCGGCAGACGGCGGAACGAAACGGGCAGGATGCGCGGCTATGGCGGCCGCCGCAGCCGCGGCAAGGAGCGTTGAGACTGGCTGAGCGGGCGTCGGTGGTTGCTGGTGTGGCCTCCGCTTTGGTTGCATCCTCATTTGTCCGACGGTTTCCTCCTCCTCATCTTCCGAAGGAGAGGGGTCGTCGACGAGGTTCGTCTGGGTGGAAGGCGCTGCAGCGGTTTGCGCGGGGGTTTTCAGCTGGAGGCGTTCAATGTCGGCCGTGGATTGTTCGGAGAGCTCTGCTGCTCGTGCGGTCTCCACGGCTTGCACCAAGGTAATTTTGTGGTTCCGGAGCATACGGCTGCGCAATTGCACGTCGCGGACCCCGCATACAAACTGCTCCACGAGGTTCTCCTCCAGGTCTGCAAAATCGCACTGAGCAGCCACTGTGCGCAAAGCCTCTAGAAACTGGCTGATGGATTCGTTGGGCTTCTGCACTCGGCGGCGGAAAGTAAAACGACGTGCGATCAGAGAAGGTGAGGGGGCGTAATGGTCCCTCAACCTGGACATCAGCTCATCCCACCCAAGTTTGTATGCTGGCCTCGGGGCGGCCAGAGCTCTCGCAGAGGCAAACATGGAAGGCTCACAGCAGGACAAGAAGAAACTGCATTTCTCCTCGTCGGTCTGTGCCCGGTTCTTCGACGCGATTAGATAACACTCGAAACGCTCCATGAAACCGTCCCATGATTCTCCGGCAGATCCAAACGGCGCAAAAGGAGGAAGCGATGATGCCATTGTGGTATGAAGCCAGAGAGGGAAGAAGACGGCAAAGAAAATTTTGCGTTCGCTGCCGGAGTACTCAGCCTGAGGAGCGGGTTCGTGCTGCTTCAGATGCGGTGGCAAGCTGGCCTGTTCTTCTCCGTGGTCGCGGGAATCTTATCCCACCTTCGTCGCCAGTTTTGCATCTTGGAGCGAAGGAAGAGGACGCGACAAGAAGTGTAGCAAAGCAGTAACCTTTATTCAAGCATAGTAACTACGATTCAACGTGGCGTGGTTCGCGCCAAACATTTATACCCCCGGGTTTGAACGAGGAGCCAATGGGGCGTCGAGTAGCTCGACCAATCGGGGCAAGGTTTGAACCGGCTCCGCCCGGGAACCAATCAGAAGAGAGGTACTTTATTCCCGCGCTAGTATTCAACAGGAGGTTGGTGATGCCAAGGGCCACAACTGGCAGAATGATGCAAAACTTGCCAAATCCCACCAGGTCAAACTGCCTGATTAGGAAAAAGAAATTTGCTTTTCCAAAGGATTGAGGCCTAATAGCTGTACTTTTTCATCCTTAGGTTCCACCCATCCACATAGTGAAATCAGATGTTAAGGAGCCCTCACAGGCATTCCCCAGGCAACAGTGACATCATCTTTCGGTCCAGAATCACCTTAAAGAAATCATGCTCCTGACAAGAATGGGGTGGGGTCAGGGGTGGGTTCTGGCAGCCACTTTTGCTGGTTCACTCATGGGTGCTTCATTCATGCACACTTGATGTGCACTGTGCGCACATGTGCAGTAGAATAAAAATTGTTCTGTGCAAAGGCAGAAGCCAAAAACAAGATGGCGCTGCCAGGAGAACCAGTTCAGAGGCATGGCAGTCCTCGGTCACTGCCGGTTCCAGCGACCCAGGCCACCAAAACCACTACCGGTTTGGCTGAACCGAGCCGAACCAGTAGGAACCCACCACTGGGTGGAGAGGAGGTCAGAAGCTGTCAAAAAAGAACACTTCTTCATATAGATACAAGTAGTACTCAACTTGCAATCTTTTGAAGTCGAAATGGACCTCTCCAGCGCTACTTAGAACCTGGTTTTAAAGTTACGATGGCCACCTCCCATCATGTGATTACATTTTTGTCCTCTTGACCAGGGGTCTCCAACCTTGGCAACTTTACAACTTATGGACTCCAACTCCCAGAATTCCTCAGCCAGCGCATCCTATTTGAGGAATTCTGGGATTTGAAGTCCACATCTCGTAAAGCTGCCAAGGTTGGAGACTCCTGCCCTTGACAATCTGTCTGCATTTGCACAGCCCTGTGGTCACATGACTGCAATTTTTGCCGTTTCTTGCTAGAAACCAGCATTTACTTTCCAGTTCCAGCAAAAAAAAAAAAAAATGCACCTGTTAGGTATAATGGATTCTTTTAATGATTAATTAACCACCAAAAAAAGGTCATAAAATTGATCATGATCCTGTGGTGACTCGCTTAACAACCAACATGACTTACAACAGTAATTCCAGTCTCAATGACGGTTGTAAGTTGGTGACTATTTTCAGCCTCCTAGGTTTAAAATCAGTATAATTTGAGGGTCATTCAGTAAATGATACCATGCTTGTGCTACGGAGGATCAACCTGAAAACAAGAGGGGAAATAGTTTGCCATTGCGAAAGGAACACCAAATGAAAAAAACCCTAAATGTGTGGTTTTATTATATTTAAGTTTCTATTCTCTATGAAGCTTAAATATGTCTATCACATAGTTAACAATCATTGTCATTTTACATGTATAATACACAATACAGGACTGGGGGTGGGGGGGAAGCACGGCACAAGGGAATGCAATAAAAGTTACATTTCCTCAACCTAAGTAAGTGATTCTTCTGTACCATTTTAAGAAGCTTTGAACCAAGAGAGTCTTTTAAGCTGCTGCACATCAGGAGCTCTTTAAAAAAACAACAACATATGCTTTACATTAAAGATTCAAAACACAACAGACACCGATTTAATACTTTTTAAAGATTTGTTGCAAGATTAAAAATACACTAATAATTTTAATGTCCTGTTTCAAATTAATAAATATAATATAAAAATATACAGCACTTCATGAGAGGATGGGTGGGCTGAATTTTTAAGAGAAAGTTAAATTTCACTTTCAAATGTATGCAGGTATGTTTTTAAAGAAAGGATTTCTGAGTAGCTTTGACTGGTCTTCCGATAGAAATCTAAGCCGGTAAGTTGTTCGATATCCCGTATTCTCGCTGTGTGCATTTTCAAAAGCTCTTCGACCCACCGGGATTCATCTTCAGAAGAATTCTGGAAGGGAGAAAATAAGAAATAATAATAACAATAACAACAACAATAATGATCTTAACAGCTTAACGACTATGGATGAAGCAGTGATACCCATTGTCATTGAGGCACTTGGCACCACGTCCAGGAATTTTACAAGATACATCAACAAATTGCAGCTTCCTGCAATAACACCAGTGGAACCGCAAAAAACTGCACTGCTCGGAACAGCGTATATTTTAAGAAGGTACTTGGTTGATCCCTAGGATGCTGCCAGTAACCCGTATCAACCATCAGCACCAGTCACTGGTATTTGTGATGCATTTTTGAATGTTCAGTTGGCTGAGTTTCATTTTTAATGAATAAAGTTTATATAATATTCTTAACAGACACAATAAACAGCAATAGTATGTTTAAATCAGGGGTGGGCTGCTACGGGTTCACCCGGGTTCGGAAGAACCCATACCTAACTGTTGTGACTCAGCAGTTATGCTGAGAGCTTTTTCAGGATATAAAATTCAGTGTGGTGATTCAGCAGTTCTGCTGAGAGCTTTTTCAGGATACAAAATTCAGTATGCAGCTGGGGCTTGTGGAGGAGGTTTGGAGATAAAAGGACAGTTGCTGCCACGCCCCAGTCGCTGGAGTCAACATACGTTCCTTCGTGTTTGGTAAAAGATTGTTGATTACTAATCGTGATTTATGCCTGCTACACTTGGACAAGTGCTTTGGTGTTTCATGTAAACTGTTCCGTGAAGACTTCGGAAGAAGTGCATATTGCTTGTAAGCGTTTGTTTTGAATTCTTATCAGAGATTTATGTTTATGTTATTTTCTGGGCTTGAAGCCAGTTTGAACTGAAAACTGATAAAGAAAAGTTATTTTAAGTTATTTGCCTGCGTTTGTTAATGAGCCATCAAAGGGGGGGGGGGTCAGAACACCTAACGTTATGGCCATTCAGAGAATGTCCAAATCCCATCCCTGGCTGGCCCCACCCCACTCATCCCTCCCCTCCCAGGAGTCTCCACGCGGCCCGTTTTGGATGCGAGATAAGTGCAGGGGCTGTGGGGAGACTTCGGGTTGGGGAAAAATGGGCTTCTTAGAAGTTCTGGAAGTCCGGAAATGCCTCCAGAGCCTGGGAAAGGTGAAAATGCCCCCCGCCCCCCGCTGTGGTGCAGGAGGCCAACTAGGCGATGCCCAACATGCCCACGCCCACTCAACAACCAGGCAGAGGACCCATTGCTGAAATCCCACTCCTGGCTGGCCCTGCCCACCCAGCCCCTCCCCTCCCAGGAGCCTCCAAGTGGTCTGTTTTGGAAGCGAGGTAAGGGCAGGGCCTGCACGGAGGCTCAAGGAAGGAAAAACGGGTCTCCGGAAATTTTGGACCGGAAACAGGGTAGTTTCCAGTCTCCAGAGGGCCTCCAGAGTCCAGGGGAGGCAGTTTCACCCTCCCAGAGGCTTGAGGAAAGCCTCCAGAGCCTGGGGAAGGTGAAAATGCCCCCCCCTCCCGTGGTGCTAATTAAATTTTAAAAAATTAAAGTGATAACCCCCAAACGGTATAAACTAATAAAGAAAAAAGAAAAACAAATCTACATTATATTTTATACTTTTCAATAATCAATAATAATGTTTACTAATTACAGGTATTTCTTGATTTACAACCACAACTGAGACCATTCCATTATTATGCGAGGCAATACCCTATTCTGCAACTGTTCTTTGTATGTTAAGCTTCCACTTCCCTAATTATCTTTGTTGCTCTTCTCTGCACTCTTCCTAGAGTCTCCACATCTTTTTTCACATCGTGGCGACCAAAACTGAATGCCGTATTCCAAGTGTGGCCTTACCAAGGCATTATAAAGTGGTATTAACACTTCATGTCGTCTTGATTCTATCCCTCTGTTTATGCAGCCTAGAACTGTGTTGGCTTTTCTGGCAGCTGCTGCACACTGCTGGCTCATATTTAAATGGTTGGACTCCAAGATCCCTCTCACAGTTACTACTGTTGAGAAAGGTACCATGAGGGCAAACCTATGGCATGTGTGCCAGAGCTGGCATGAAGTGCCCTCTATGGGCATGTGCACGGTCGGCAGCTGCTCTTCTGGTTTCCACCAAGCACATGCACACTGGTCAACTGGTCTTTGCGGGCACCAGAGTGCTGGAAAATGGCCTCAAATGGTCCAAAAACAGGCTGTTTGGGGGCTGTTTTCAGGCCGTTTTTTTTGTGCTGTTTTCAGGCCATTATGGGATCATTTTCAGGCTGTTTTTGGTCCAAAAATGGTCTAAAAACGGCCAAAAAACCCAGCCAGAAAAATAGGCATGAACACGCCAGCCAGCTGGGCTTTGGGTTTCCAATGCTCTGGTGCACACACATGCACATGCACACATGTTGCAGTTTGGTGCCGGAAAGGTTCGCCATCACTGACCTATTCTGTACCTGTGCATTAGGTTTTCCTTGCTTCCCAGTATAGCCTTATTTTTCCCACCATTGAATTTCATTTTGTTAGATGAGGTTCTTCTGATCCTCCTGTACTTGGAGAGTGTTTACTGAGGCAAAACCTAAGGCCATATTTGACCATCAGTGGGCTATCAAAAAAGCCAGGAGAACATCATCAATCCTTTTGAACAGGTTCTGTTATGTAGCCATCTCGCCTCTTTGGTCTTTTCCACCACCTTTGGATTGATTTTAATTCTGCAACTGTTTAACATGAAGACCATTGGGTCTGATGTTGGCCCTTTGGTGCCCAGCACCATTCAACAGGAATAAGTTGGAACTTACATTGCAGCTTTCATCATTGTCAGGCCTGTGCGGGAAAATATATGCCAAAACTGAAAGAGGCCCGTCACACTTGTCAGCAGGCTGAGTGAAGTCTAAACAACTTGTGATGATGCTGTAGTAGTGAGTTGGAACTGGGATCGAACTTCCTTCCACATACCTAGAAGATAAAAGGTTTTTCATCTTTTACAAATGATAAAGGAGAAGCATAGGTTCTGAGAAAATGATCTACCATTGATTTATTAGTTTTAAATCAATGAAGGTTTTCCAAACTTGGCAACTTTAAGACTTTTGGATTTCAACTCTCAGAATTCCCCAGGTAGCAATGCATTGCTGCCTGGGGAATTCTGGGAGTTGAAGTTCGCAAGTTTTAAAACAGTCAAGTTTGGACACACCTGAAATCAATTATTCCAACTGTCTTTTGGACAAAAGAAATCCTTACCTAGCAGATCATAAAGAGAGGGACAAAATAGCCCCATCACGGCATGCATTACTCTTCATCTCTATAAAGGTGATTTTTGGTTTATTTTTACAAAGAGAAAAAGTAAAATATTAACAGCCAACTATTGTAAGAAAATACTTAAATATCCTTTCTATAAAAGGTTGCACATATGTGCTAGTCATTCCCGACTTTAGTGGGGCGGTGTTTATCTCTGTTTCAAAGCCAAAGAGCCAGCGTTGTCCAAAGACCTCTCAGTGACCATATGGCCGGCATGACTAAATGCCAAAGGCGCACGGAACGCTGTTACCTTCCCACCAAAGGTGGTTCCTATTTTTCTACTTGCATTTTTACATGCTTTCGAACTGCTAGGTTGGCAGAAGCTGGGACTAGTAACGGGTAGCTCATTCTGTGGTTCCACCACAAAAGCGCGGTAGACAAAAGCGCGGTCGACGAAAGCTCGTATGTGACGTCATCACAGCGCGACGAAAAAGATAGAAAAATGTAAAAATAAAGCGAAAAACCTTACCCTAACCCCCCCAAACCTAACCCTAAACCTAACCCTAAACCTAACCCTAAACCTAACCCTAAACCTAACCCTTAACCTAACCCTAAACCTAACCCTAAACCTAACCCTTAACCTAACGAAAAACCTAATGCTAACCCTTAACCTAACGCTAAACGTAACGCTAACGCTCTAAACCTAACCCTAACCCTTAACCTAACTCTAACCCTAACCCTAAAGCTAACCCTTACCTTATGTGAATCGGCTTGCTGTAATTTTATTTTTTATTTCAATTTTTCGATCTTTTTCGTCGCGCTGTGATGACGTCACATACGCGCTTTCGTCGACCGCGCTTTTGTGGACCGCGGGTTTGACGGGTCACGCATTCTGTTACGCAGCCCTAGGGATTTGAATCACCGAACTGCCAACCTTTCTGATTGACAAGCTCATCATCACTGACCCACCCTATCCTTTCTATAGCTGCAAGTAAAAAAAGGATTTCAGGGAATTTAGCCAAATAAAGTTTCTGGATAAATCACAGGGTTTAGGAACAGATACAAAAAAAATTGCAGTTTCTTAGGCCAAACCTTCTGTAGCATGGATTAACAACTCATGGGGAGAAGGTTGCCAGTTAGTACTGACAAGGTTGGGCCAGATAGATGAGGGGGGTCTGGGTTGTGTTAAAACTTATTTCCAATGCCAATAATTCCAGATACAAAAGACTGGATTTCAGACATGCCTGATTTAGCCAATTTTGAGAAAAGTATATGTACTGTTAATCAGAAAGTCCCATTATTTCTCCCTTTGGAAAAAATAATTCTTGAACAGCTGGGTGAACTTTGAAAATGTTGTTTTCCTCTCCAAATTTACAAAATGTCTGCTTTGATTGCGGGTTGGTGAGGTGGGAGTTTTTAATAATTTCTATATGGTGGATTTTTTTAAAAAAAATGTAAGCCACCCAAAATCACCCAAGTGTAAGTTGATGGCCATACAAACTTTCTTAATAAATAAATGAATAACAATCAGGTGAACCTGGATACCATTTTAATTACAAGTTCTTTTGCTTTACTTCACTCTTTCTAACAGAGTAACAAGAGTTGGAAGGGACCTTGGAGGTCTTCTAGTCCAATCTCCTGCTTAGGCAGGAAGCCCTATATCGCTAGTCGTCACTTATAAAGCCCTTCATGGTATTGGACTTGGGTACTTGAGAGACCGCCTGCTGCCAATTACCTCCAATAGACCGATTAGATCCCACAGATTAGGCCTCCTCCGAATTCCATCCGCCGGCCAGTGTCGACTGGCGACTACCCCGGAGGAGAGCCTTCTCTGTGGCTGGCTCCGACCCTCTGGAACGAACTCCCTGTGGAGATTCGCACCCTTACCACCCTCCAGGCCTTCCGCATAGCCCTTAAAACCTGGCTGTTCTGACAGGCCTGGGGCTAAAGAATCATTGCCCCTATCTCGAATGGTATGATTGTTTGCGTTTTAACTATGTATTGTTTCTGTGTTTGTTGTTAACTGTCTGTATCCCCCTTCCCTTGAGTTGTGAGCCGCCCTGAGTCCCTTCAGGGAAAAGGGCGGAATACAAATGAAATAAAACTCAAACTCAACTCAAACTATATCGTTTCAGACAAATGGCTGTCCAATCTCTTTTTTAACAACTTCCAATGTTGGCTCAGCGACAGTTTCGGAAGGCAAGCCGTTCCACTGATTATTGTTCTAACTGACAGGAAAATTCTTCTTATGTTGTTGGTTTCAGCTCTGAGCTTGGCGATTTGGTTGCAAACGTTTGTCCCCATTCGAGGAGACATCGTCAGTGCGCTTTAGATTGCAACCAAATCACCACGCTTGGAGCTCAAACCAACAGTATAACTACCAACCCAAGCTATTAATATTCAAAGACATGTCAAGTTCTCCTCGGTGCTAGGTTGCTTCTCTCCTTGATTATTTTCCATCCATCGCTCCTTGTCCTTGCTGCTGGTTTATATACTCATTTCCTTTCCTCTTAGGGATTGTTCATTTTATTCTATGTATGCTTGTTTAATAGTAGTGGGTCCTTACAGTTTTGATTTTGTCCGGGGTGTCATGCAAACCATCAAAGTCATAGTCAAAGATTGGTCCGCTAACCACATTGACTCCATTCCGTTCTATGGCGTATCTCTTCACCAAAATCCTTTGGAAAGAATTCCACACCTCTGTAGATGTACAAAAAAAAAAAAAAAAGCAGGCAAGATTATCCTAAAAACTACCAGAAAAAGCATTACGCACAGCAGAAAACCTAGTTTTTGCATAAAGTCGGAGATGTTCTGAAGGACGACATAGAAATACTAGTAATAAGCCCACAATTTATTTCATTAGTGTCAGCCTGGGAGCCATCTTTGCATTCGGCCTGCGGGCCTGCCACATTTATTGCTGTGGGAAATTGGGAGGGGGGATTATATGGAGTATGGAAGATATATAGCCAAAATATCATTTCTTTCTCAGAGAGTCAAGAACATCTTGTCTGTGTTAAAATATTCATGACTGGGAGAGACACGGGAACAAGGTCAGCCAATGAATAGGCATAACAACTAAGTCAGCCAATGGGAGCTTAAACAGATCTGAGTCTGTACAGAGAATTGAAACAGAAACTTAAGCAGTCTGCTGCTCTGAGAAGTAAACTAGCAGTCTGTCTGCGCTTGTCTGCTGAAATGAAGCTAACTGCTTGTGTTTGCCTGTAACTCTCCTGCCTTGTATTTACTTGGAAGAACCACTTGTTGGTATTGTACATTTATCCATCTATTCTTATGTATATAAAGAAGTTAATGAATCCAGCTGCATCAATGTGTCCTTCTGGATTGGAATTTATGCAACAAACACTGACACACTGCACCTGGAGTGGTAGGACTGGGAGCATCTCCAGTTGGGACAGTGCCTGATTGGACCATGTGATGGACATGTGGGTGCTGGGCAGGGACCTGGACTTTGATTTGGGTGGGGGAAACCTGGAAGCTTTCAGATTCGGGTTTTTCCAGATGTGCCAATATGACATCTCTAATAAAATGGAACATTGAGGAACTTCAAACCTTGGAGTCTTCTTTGTGGGGGTGTTACTTGGAACCCTGACAATTAGATTTATAACTCACCCACACACCATAATTCCATAACAATGCCAGGCAGTTACACTAATAAAAACGTGGAAAAAAAACAAAAAAAGAACATCTGGAAGGCCAATAAAACATTCATCCTAATTACATAGTCCATAAATGGCCTGCCACCCACCTAGCAAGACCACCATGCCTTCAAGACCATCCCTGGGAAGGGATCAGAGGGATCTCTGCAGTGGGTGGGATGCTTTTCCAGAGGACAGACACTCGGACAGAGGAAGCTCCACTTCCCAAGTCCTATCAGATGATGTTGTTTAATCGATGGGATCCAGAGCATGCCATTCATGTCAGCACTTACAGGAAGGACAGAAGCTAAAGTCCACCAAGTAGCTAGAATTAAAACGAGGACTCCTGCTTCTGTTAAAGAGAATGAAGGACTGAATGTCTATGGAGATTCTCAAGGTCATCATTGCCCCAAATGTGCTTAGATGAGAAGCGAACATTTTCAAAGGGAAAAAAAACCAAGGAAGTCCAGCTGCCTTTTGAAAAGCACCTTTGGAATATAACAGGGGTCGGCAACTTTAAACACTCAAAGAGCCACAAAGGTCCTAACCAGATTGGGCCATTTATTCAATCCTTTGGGCACCCACCTTCTAACCCAGGGGTGTCAAACTCAAAGCCCGTGGACTGGATCTGGCCTACAGGGTGTTTACTTCTGGCTCGCGGGCCAGCCGTGGAAACAGCGGACCAGTCCACAGTGCCTCTGCCAATGAAAATGGATCTTGGGAGGGGCTCAGTTTGTGCTGGCAGAGGGCTCCAGGAGACAGTCTAGGCCGAAAACGGTCTCTGTTTTCGCTGGCAGAAAGCTAGCAAAACAAACTAAAAGCAAAACAAAAGGAGAAATGTTTCCCCTTTTGCATCTGAGCATCCAAAAAGGGGCAGGAAAGGAGAGCAGGAAAGAGGAAAGAAAAAGAAAAAGAAGGGAAGATGGGAAGAGGCCACCTAAACTGAATGTTAGTAGGATTCTAAGATGGAAAAAATGAATATTTTAACTGACTATCAGTACCACAGAATATTAGCTATGTATTCTAAATTAGGCCCAATATTAAAGACAGGGATCTACTCCCAACAAAGAGGAGCACGAACAAAAGAACTAAAGAGCCTTTCAGGGGTGGCACTGCTGTGCAGACTGGACAAATATCACATTGTTCTATTCCTACAAAAAGAAGATGAGCTGGACCAGTATTGTTTTCCTACGGCATTACCTATACTAACATTGATGCCACTGGATCTCTTTGTGATTGCATTTCAGTTGTTTAAGTTAGGTAGATGATGGTTTTCATTCTCCTCATATTTTAAGGAACTTCACAATGAGAATAGAATAGAATAGAATAGAATAGGAATAGAGGAGAGAGGGAAGGAAGGGAAGGAAAGAAGAGAAAACTTTATTGTCACTTTAAAGAGCTTGAAACCAAAGCTTCTAAGTTTCTACCAAGCTAAAAAAAAACTTCCCCATCCAGCCGTTTAAAATAGCTGTTTGGCTGGCTACCCAGTTCTGTGAGGCCATTGTTGTTTGAAAATAATCTAATTCAACTCTCATCAAGGTGTAAAGCAAGCACTGCTTCTCCAAAGCAAAATTTAAAACTATTTTTATTTATTCACCAACATTTGTATACCCTTCTGCCTCAAAATGTACTTACTTTTGAAAGCAGGATACATAGGAATGACATTTGTTATCAGGAAAGCATCGTACTTTGTTTCCACCGAGGAACTGAGTTCTGAAAATTAAAAAAAACCAAACTAAGATGTTTTTATGGCATGCCAGAATTAATTACACTAGTAAACTTCAGGGTTCATGTAAAAACTAGTTCTACATAATAACCAAGAACTGGTGGAGATCATATTCTTAGAAGAACATAGAATAATTGGGTTGGAAGAGGGTTTGGAGGTCTTGTAGTTCAATGCCCTGCTCAAGCAGGAGACCTTATACCATACTGGACAAATGGCCGAGCAGTCTCTTCCTGAAAAATTCCAGTGATGGAGCACCCACAACTTCTGGTTTAATTATTCCCACTATCAAGACATCTCTCCTTAGTTCTACGTTGGATCTCTCTTTAATGATCTTCCACCCATTGCTTCTTGTCCTACCCTTTGGTGCTTTGGAGAATAGTGTTGTGGTCCGCTGGAGGCTGTGGAGCTGGCAGCTGAGTCGGACAGTGAGGAGGTTGGGGAGGAATATGGGCCAGTCCTGGAGACTGGGGAAGGCTCGGACGAGGGCTCAGCATCGGAGGCATAGAGGGGGCCAGGGCTGAGAGTTCTGTGCTGCTCCAGAGTCTGACATCAGCAAGGCAGAAGAACAGTGCGAGCATGTCCCACTCTGCCTGCGCAAAGCTTCCAGAAGGCAAGAATAATTAAGGCAAAAAGGGCGACTCCGGAGTAAGGCTTGGAGATGATTGGCCCGTCCCATAAGACATAAAAGGAGCAAACAGACGTGAGCCTTTGCAGGAAGCAATTTTGTTCATTCTGGTCGGTTTAAACTCTGAAGCTCAGTTTTGACTCTGTGCTCCGTTTGGCCTTGCAAAACTAATTGGCTATTAAGTCTCTGGCAGCGTTTCAAGGGCGATAAAGGGGGGATACTTATCAGCCTTACTCTGAAAGACTGTGGCAGACTTCTGTCGGACTCGTCACAGACTTTTTGTGAATCATTATGGGCTGTGAATGAACATAATTCATAGCTGTTTAAATAAACAGGGTCCTTGGGACTAAGCATGTTATTTTTATTGTCTCAGGAAGCCTAGGTCAGAACAAATAGGCTGGCCTCCCTCTTCTCTGTAACAGCCCTTAAGTGTTAGAAGACTGCTGTATATCACCTTTGGTCCTACTCTTTGCTAGACTATATATACCTAATTCCTTCAATCGTTCATCATAATGGTTTAGCCTCCAGATCCCTTATTATCTTTGATAAAAGGTTTCCAGCATGTGAAGAAATCATTCAGGCTGAAGCCACTTCCTGCCTCTTTGCCCCAAAGAAACATGGAATTAGCGGAATTCCTCTCGAGTCTCAAAAACAATGCAACCAAAAGGAACACGTTCTTTGTGTTCAACATCTATTTTGCATTGGCTCGATTTTTGAACATAGAGAATATTCGTAGCCGTGACCCGACAATTGCGCGATAGACATATGCTTGCTGACAAATAGCGCTGATTAAAACGCGATGTCAAAATCGTGCTGACAAATTCGTGCCGACAAAATTGCAACAAACAAAGCGCGTTGACAAGCACAATAAATAAAATAAAAATTAGGGTTAGGGTTATGGTTTTGTCGCGATTTTGTCATTGTGCATTTCTCGGCGTGCTATTGTCAAAAATCAATTAGCGATTTTGACGGCACTCATTTGTCCATCGCGGTTTTGTCGGCACGCATTTGTCCGTCGCGGTTTTGTCGGTGAATCCTTGGGTTGTAGATTTAGGCAGAGGTTTGTCCTCAAAGCTTGTGGTTTGGCTCCCGATTTGGTCTTTCCCTTGATTTTTATGCCAACCCCCAGAAATATACAAATGATAGGTGTCCCCACATCAGCTTACGGGGAGGAAACAGGAATCCGTAAGACATTTGTCTATCCACTCTGTATGCAGTACAACTCTGACTGTTGCTTGGAGAAATACGCAAATCAGGTCTTACACAATTGATCACCTGGTCTGGGACACCAGATGTCTCCGCCTGCATCAAAGAAGAAGATAGACAGGTGACATATGAAACATGTATTTTATTTTTTTTGGTGTTCATATTGTATACTTGTATTCTATACTGCAGAGGTGTCAAACTTGATTTCATTGAGGGCTGCATCAGGTTGTGTTTGACCTCAGAGGGCTGAGGGGGTGTAGCCAGGGTGGGAATGGTCATGGGGGGCATGATTTGGGACTCATGTCAGGGGCTCCTGTGGTGGCCAAGTGCTAAGGCAGGACTTCCCGAGACCCTCCTCACTCTCATCATAATATTCCTTCCTTCCTTTTCTTTTTTCTTCCCTCTTCATTCTTTCTTCTTCCTTCCTCTCTTTTTTGTTTTTCCTTCCTTTCTCCTTTCCCATCTTTCCTTCTTTTTCTTTCCTCTTCCGCTTTCTCCTCTCCTGTCCCTCCTTGAATCCTCAGATGCACAAGGGGAAACATTTCTCCTTTTGTTTTGTTTTTAGTTTGTTTTGATAGCCCTCTGCCAGTGAAAATGGAGCGCGGGGGGCGTGTGCGTCCCCCATGCCCCATTTTCAGCCAGGACGGCCTCCTGCAGCCCCCTGCCAGCCAAAGCAGAGCTCTGTTTTCGCTAGCAGAGGCACCGCGGACTGGTCCTTAGCTGTTTCCAGGCCGGCCCTGTAGGCAAGATCTAAGCAACCCAAGTATCATGTGATTGACAGCAAGATGTTGTGACAGACGTACGTGTTAAGTAAACCAGGACTAGCTGTGGCAAAGGGGCCATTGAAACCACAACTCATATCCCATTATACTGTTCCGTCTATAACGAGGGTGTCAACAAACTCGATTTCATTGAGAGTCGCATCAGGGTTGTGTTTGACCTCAGTGGTGTGTGTGCATGTGGAGGGCGTGACCAGGTTGACCTCACTCGTGTTGGGGGCACCTGTGGTGGCCCAAGTGCTCAGCCAGTGAAAATGGGCTCCCAAGCTCCATTTTTGTCTGCAATGGCCTCCCGCAACCCTCTGCCAGTGAAAATAGAGCTCAGTTTTCACTGGCAGACCGGCCCTTCGCTGTTTCCAGGGTGGTTCTGCAGACCAGATCTAAGCACCCTGCAGGATGGATCCGGCCCGCAGGCCTTGAGTTTGACACCCCTGCTCTATAAGGACTTATAAATTCATGACTCCTTCTTGACAAAAGACCAAGGAAATTCTGATCTCTTCTGTGTACTCATGTTAGATCAGCATGATAGTTTCTGAATTCTACTAAATTCTGTTATACTGTCTGTAAATTAGGCAGACTTTGGCCACTCAGGGATTTCACCATTATTTGCAATGCATTACTATGTCTTATTCTGTTTTGTTTTATTTTAATGTTTAAACTTTTATTCTGGTCAATTGAATTGAACAAGTGCAAATACATATGTTTTACCTTTACTTTCCAGGAGTTAAAAGAGAAAATCTAGCACGCCCTCCTTCAATTTTTCTTAAAAACAATCCCCTTGTGAAGGAGACTGATAGGTTCCAAGCAATCTCGTGAGCTTTTGTGACTCAGGATGACTTGGGCCAGGGTCTCCCAGTCCTAGTCTATCATCTTAACAGTTACTGGTTCACTCCACCCTCTTCCTCATTCCTCAAATGTATATAGCTGCAAACTACATACATTGAAAGATGACTGTGCTGAACAGAGTTGAATAAGCTGAGTGTCAGGCCTGCAAGCTGTCTCTTCTTTTTGGACTTCTGGCCTGCCATACTGTCTACTATTCATTTTCTATTGTGGGAAATTGGGGGGGGGGAATTATAAGGAGTTAGGTGATATGTAGCCATAATAACATTCTTCTTAGAAACTCAAGGTCATCCTTTGTCTCTGCACCTGGCCGGAACTGGATAGGTGCACTCTGTCTTAGTGGCAGTGGAAGATTGGACCCTGTGATGGACTTGTGGGTGTTGGGGCAGGATCTTAAACTTTCAACTGGGTGGGAAAACCTGGAAGCTTTCAGATTCGGTTTTTCACAGATGTGCCAACAAGGCTATCTTAATAAATTAGAACTTTGAGAAAACTTTTGCCTTGGATGCTGATTTACTTTCAGATGCTATTTGGACACCTGACACTGAGGATGCTACCAACACCTCCTCTTCCCCCCCTGCTACTGAAACAGAGAACAGGCAAGCTTACTGACCTGTTTTGAAATAGTGTAAGATGTCCAGAGAGGCATCTGGAATGTTTCGCTGTAGCCACTTTCAAGTCATGATGGTGCAAGAGGCTGTACTTTGTTCGAAAAAGACTGCTGGGCGGCCATAAAGGAGATGCTTCTCTGTAAATTAAAGATAGCAGGAGAGGAACAATGAAGCTTCAACGCACAATGTTATCAAAGCCACTTTACAAAATTCTACAATAAAACGGTCCGTGTGTTCTTTCCCTGCACCCAGCCACACTGTGCCACAAAGAAGATTAATGCAGTGATATGGAGAGCTGATACAGAAAGAGAGAATAAAATGGGGAAGTCTTAGTCTCCATCTGTCTGATGACATGCTTTCACTAAATTACCGTTAAAATTTAGATTTAAATTAAAAAGTTTGAGACTTTTTTATGTTATGGAACAGCAAGTACAGGTTCATTACTAGAGTAGGAGCATTGAAGGCAGCCAAAATTTACATAACCACTAGATGGTGACAAAGAGACACAAAGAGTCTCTTTGGTTCCACCTTGTGGTTGTCTAGGCTTCTGCAGTTCAGATCAGTAACCATTAGTTTGTAAAACCTGAGAAAGAATTAGAGTCAACCGCTAGTGATTTCATAACAGAATATAAAAATAACTTGTGTCCAAATCCACATAACATTATAAAGAAATGACAAGCAGAGATGCTGACCTTAAGACAAAAAAGTATATCTAACATTTATAATCAGTGGAACAGCTTGCCTCCAGAAGTTGTGAATGCCCCAACACTGCAAGTCTTTAAGAAGATGTTGGATAGCAATCTGTCTGAAACAGTATAGGGTTTCCTGCCTAGGCAGGGGGTTGGACTAGAAGACCTTCAAGGTCCCTTCCAACTCTGCTATTGTATTGTATTGTATTATGTAGAGGCAAGTTTTATGAATTGAGCATTTAAAAACTATCATGCAAACACTGAAGCTTCCAAGAATTCTTTTGTCAGAGAATACCATCGAGCATAGACTTGCTCTTTTGACTTTCAACTAATGTTAACTGCCATAAATACAGGTGGATAGCAGCGGTATATAAATAGAATAGAATCGGTCGATGTAAAAATGCAAAAAAGGGGGAGAAGGAAGTAATTGATGTCTGAGCTACAAAGGAAGCAACATGTGAAATTGTGGTGGAACATAGTTTGGAGTCTGAGGAGGGAGATTGCCTCCCAGAGGTCAAAGTCATGGATCTTGGAATGTCTGATAGGCAGGAAGAGAGCTAAGATGGTCCCTCCCTAGCAGTTCACAGAATCTATCTATAGTAATTGCAGATAGTTTTACGTCTGTCAAGATTCTGTCTGTAGGTGAACAACAATAAACTACTTAGAAGTACTATATTTTCGGAGTATAAGACGCCCTTTTTCAAAAAGAGGGTGAAAATCTGGGTGCATTTTATACGCTGAATACAGCATTTTGGCCTCCTGAAATCCTGCCCCCTTTGCAAAAATGGCCGTGCATAGCTTTTAGGAGACTTGTAGAATGCTCCTGGGGGCCGGGGAGGGCAAAAATGCAAAAAACACAGTTTTTTTTGCTTGTTTTTGCCCCCCCAGCCCCCAGGAGCATGCTACAAGCCTCCTAAAGGCTATTCATGCCCTTTTTTTGACTAAAAATGAGTCCATTTTCACGAAAAACAGGCTGTCTTTGGGAGGTCTGCAGAGTGCAAAAACTTTTTTGTTTAAATTTGCCTCTTCAAAATCTTGGTGTGTCTTATTCTCCGGTGCATCTTATACTCTGAAAAATACGGTAACTCTACATGTCTTGGTTTTTGGGGACTGACAGAAATGGGTCTTCTCACACCCACAACTGCTAAACACATTCCACCAAAACTTGCTGGGAGGAAGAATTCACTATTTCCACATTTTTGAACTCGGACAATCCAAACCTGCTTTTCTTCAGAATGGGATACAGGATCCTTGGTAAATAGAAAATAAAGGAAAGATCAACTAGGCAGTCTTTAGATTAACGAAGCAAGAGATAATTTAAGATATTGTACGAGGTAAAAAGAAGCCAAGTCAAGTAAGATTACCTGGTGGCGGGACGCATCCATCCTCAGGTAATACATTCTCAGGGTCGTTGGTATTAAATCCTTCTCCTCCTGTGTAGGTTCTCGCTGTTGAATATATCTTAAATTATAACATCTTCATTTAGGCCCAGCTTTAATATAAAGACTGCATAGTGGATCTCTCAGTGAATTTGCACCAAGTGGATTTTGAGCTAATTCAACAAGAGATGGGAAGACAGGATGGAAAAAAGCTCATAGGTAAGTATAGTTAGAACAGCTGGTTGAAAAGAGGAGTTAGTTTATTATTGGATTAACTTGCAGAAGCAATTCACTGATTTAAATGTATTTGCACACATGTTGTTGGAAACCATCAAATTGCTTTTGCAATTCCGTTCATCAAAGGTTAGCTACCAAAGGACTTAAGAATCTCATCACACCAATGAAATGCACAAATAAAAAATAATCAGATTGATTTTATTATGATTTAGAATGCATAATTATAGAGAGAACCCACACACCAGTAATATGATTGCCAATAATAATCAGTCTTTTATTGGACTTTCTATTGGATCCTTACCTTCTGTTCCTTTGCTATAAGGACGTCGACTCAGTTCATCCAATCTATTCTATTTAAAACAAAAATCACACAAGAAAAGATTATCTCATTTCTATCTTTTTATCTTATTTCTATTATCTGATAAAGCCAATTGGGTCCAATTAAAAGAGTTACTGGCAACTCTTTTTTTAACTGAAAGGCATGCTCCGACAGGGGTAGTATTCACTTACCGTATTTTGGGATGCACTTTTGGCCTCCAGAAACCCCGCCCCCTTTGCAAAAATGGCCATACATAGCCTTTAGGAGGCTTCCAGAGTGCTCCTGGGGGCTGGGGGACAGAAATGAGCAGAAAACGGGCCATTTTTACTTGTTTGGGGGGGGCGCCCCCAGGAGCACCCAACAAGCCTCCTAAAGGCTATGCATGCCCCTTTTTTGACATAAAACGTTTTTGCGAAGAGTGCAAAACTTTTTTTTTAATTTGCCTCTTCAAAAATCTTGGTGCATCTTATACACTGGTGCATCTTATACTATATAAAAACAATACCTTACCTTCTGGTTCACAAATGTGAGCGCGTGCCTATCTGCGCATGCGCTCAGGCTTCCATGCATGCACTTTGGCTAAAAAAAGGGGCCTAAATGGGATGCCATAGAACCGGGGCAGGTGGGTAGGGCCACCCGCTATTTCCGCTACTGGTTCAGGGGAACCAGTCCAAATCTGTAGAATACCACCACTGATGCTTGACCAGCTGATGCCTAACTTCTGCAATCAGACAGATCAAAATGGGTTTTCAGGACCACTCGGTCCCTGTAGTTCATGCTATTTCACACAACCTCTCCAAGGAAATTGGGGTTGAATGGGTTTGGAAACGGTTCGCCAGCATCCTCCACTCAGAGTCACTTGTTAAGATGGGCGACTATAGAAATAAATAAATAAATAAATAGGGGGTCAAATAATAAATAAAGGCTACTCCTGAAATTCCTCTATACCAAAGGATTTTTGGACGGGTTCTTTGAACTCTAGCTGTCCCGGAGAAGACAGTGAAGGTGAGGAGAGACCCAGGACCTCAGAGATACCCGCAAATCTCTGGGGGGGGGTATTAACTCCTCGTGCCAATTCCTTTTTGGATTAGCTGCGTGCTAACTGAAACTGCAGGTTGCCCCTAAGAATGGTAGAAGTGATGTCATCTGGTAAGCTGATTTTATTATCCAAGAGAGACTGTTCGCGTTAAAAATTTAAGATAACTGAAACCAAAGAACAGGAAGATTTAGCGGCGAATTGGTTTTTTTTAATGGATTTATGGCTGGTGGTTACTTTACTTCTTAAATGCTTCAAGAAACTCCTTGACATCCTCCCCCCTCTGAATCTCCCTAAGTGGACCGTAAAATTTATTTTCTACTAATTACCCGTCACGATTCGACACTTTTATTACTTTATTACTTGGCTTTGTTTATGACTAGATAAGATTGCACAGCCCGTAAGAGAATAGATCTGTGGAAAAAAAAAAAAGAGCTTGCAATTTTAACTACGACACATCATGGCGTCCCAAAATACTTCTAAGATTTCATTTCAGACTCTTTTTTCTGCATGCAGAGGACTTTTGATTCTTATCAAAAGCTGGAAAGAAAATTGGATCATCTGATTTTAAAATATGAAGTAAAAACTGAGATCGTTGAATGTTTAAATGCTCCTGAAATACAAACGGAAAATGTGAGAAATGGTTCTGGTCTATCTCAGAGGAAGAAAGGAGGGAGGGAGCTATAAAGAAGACTCATTTAAAAAGACAGAGTGCAGGAGGAATGGAAATCCACCCTTGAGAATTAAAGTTAATTTGGAAAACTTTACAAGCCTAGGACAACATTATTATTTCACCAATGACATTCAGAGTCCAAAGGTGCCAAAATACCTTTGTTTGGATTTGCTTATGAAAACATTTGGTAAATTTATCCAACGCGTGGCAATTGGCTGGGGAAGATCTTGCTATTGGAGAGACACTGGCTGATAGATGGAAGAACGTAATTTAAAATCTAGCCAAATCTGATTACCTTAATGTGTAATAGATATAGCTGAATAATGACTGATATGGATAGTAATATATAATTTGGAACTGGCTGATAGATTGAAGAATAAAATTGAAAACTAGTTAAACCTAATTGCTTTTTCTTGTAACAGATATAGTTGAATAATAACTGATATTGATAGTAATGTATATAATGTGGAGTTGATATGATAACTAACAATTGGAAGATTATACATAAAGAGTATTAACTACAATAATTATCACTATTAAAAAACTAAATAAAATACATACAATCAAATGTTAATTAATACTGGGAAATGTTATGATATATGATATAATTAAATATCATGGATGTCCAGCTAAAATAGGATATGAGGATTTGATGATAATAGAGGATTTTACAAATAAGTAAATGAATTGTCAGCATGTTTATGGATTAATTATGTAATGCATAGCTAAGGATGAAGGATGTTTAAATAACCATAGTAATTAAAACTGGAGGTATAATGATGTTGATATGGTAAACATTCGAGTTAAGATATTTGAATTAATATGAGTTAATGGAAGAGAAGCACCAAAAGCATGTTGTAACCAGTTGATATACTTCTTTTTTTTCTCATGATAGACACCTGAGTTTTGTTTTGTTTTCCTGCCTTGTTTCTTGTCGTTTTTGTCTTTTTTTGTATTATTTTTATTTCTTATTTTTTATTTTAATTTTTAATTTTTATTTATCGTTTTTTTCTTCTCCCTTTTTGATTTTTCCTCTCCCTCCGGTTGTGGGCAGGGATTGTTCAAGATTACTACTTTCATTCATCATATTTCTAGATAATAATTACAGTTAAATGAAAATGGATATAATAATGCTTTAGTTAATATGAGTTATGTTGGTTGACTGTGGAGGAGATGTACCAAAACTTATCTGTAATTGATTGATACATTTACTATAGATGTAAAGAAAGACGTGTACCTGTTTTAAACTAAAATTAAAAACATTTATTTAAAATAAATAAATAAATAAATAAATCCAGCTATACATACTCAGGTATGTAAACATAAAAGTTTCCCTGCCGGTCAAGTCTGACTCTAAGGCACAGTGCCCATCTCCATTCTTGGCCGAGGGAGCCAGTATTGTCTGAAAACATTTTTTGAGGGCATGTCACCAGCAGTGCTATCTGCTAAGGGTGTCAAACTTACCCCCTCATGTTGCCGTCATGTGATGTTTCTTCCCTTTGTGGAGCTGGGGTAGGCATAGCCTGTGCGTCTGGCCCACAAGCCACCAGTTTAACACCCCTGCTGTACCAAAGTGCATGGAACGTTGTTACCTTTCCACAGAAGTGGTACCTATTTATGTACTCGCATTTGCATGCTTTAGAACTGCTAGGTAGGCAGGAGCTGAGGCAAAGAATGGGAGTTCGCCCCGTTGCGTGGCACTCGGGTCTCGAACCCAGGCTGTCCGCTTTCCAGCTGACAAGCTCAGCATCTTTAACCGCTGAACCATCATACCCAGTCAGATAAGTACATCATATAATATAGCTTATGCCAGAATTGGCAGGTGGAAATCCACCACATGCTGGCATCATATGATGGATACTGACACTTCACCAGTTACCTCACTTACCTCAGGAATACAAACATCTACCTATTTTCACTGTAGCTTTACACAGTCAGATTCTGTGCATTCATTCAGCACATGCGCCCCAGAGATCAACATCTACATGTCCTTCATAAGGGACAATCAACCCCTTTCCCCCCCAAAAAGACCACCAGCAATCACACTCAGATAAGCAGAGATTAACAGCAGGATTAATACCAAACCAACAATCAAGAAGTACACAATATTCCAATCAAGGAACTACTAACATAGACAAACAAGCTATCCATAAACAACCTAATCAAAGAATCACCAAGAACATTCCCACCAACATTGACAGGGCAAGCCCCACTCCTTTTTAGCACTGATAATATTACCTAGTTTGGTATAGAAATGTCTGCAAGAAAACAACCAAAGACCCCACAGATAATCTCATTTCTGACCACTAATCAGCGATAATGTGCTCTTAAGAAACATTCATCAAAGTCCAGCTTTGATTTGGTACTGTTTTCAAATGACGCTTCATTCTTACTATCAGCAAGGAAAGATGGATATTTTTCTCAAATTCTGGTGGTTGAAGGCCACACATCATAAAGTTGCTAAGGGTGAGAAACACAGCTCTGGATAGATATAATTTTTTTTTTTGTTTCTTAGCTGGTTTAGAAACAATCCCCTTCTGAGCTTCCTGCTCCCAGCGAATATCATGAGTTTACCTATCGTCACAACTGCATCCCAGATCGTAGTCAGACGAAGGTGTTGTAGCTACTGGATGGAGTGGCCTTGCTACTTCCTCCGGCATGATGGGTCTGTAGGTACTGCTCCGGAGGAGGTGGTTTAAGCTTCCATGTGTTCCATTATTGGAGCAGGCTTCAAACCGGAGATCTGGAACAGAATTAAAAATAGCATCTGTCACATATATTGTATTTTAGTGGAGAATTTTTATGCATATGTAAACACCAATACAAGAATATGAGGTGAGGATAGGCAAGGTTGCCTAACATATCTAAACTCCTTGCAGAGAATTCTAAATTTATATACATGAGTTTGTTCAATAGGTCAATCCAATAGGTCAATCAAGATCAAGTGAGGTAATAATGCCACCTATAAAGCCCTTGTAAGACCACACTTAGAGTACTGCATCCAGTTTTGGTCACCACAATATAAAAAAAATGTTGAGACTCTAGAAAAAGTGCAGAGAAGAGCAACCAGGATGATTAGGGGACTGGAGACTAAATATATGAAGAACAGTTACAGGAATAGGGCATGGCTAGTCTAGGGAAGAGAAGGACCAGGGCATGATACCAGTCTTTCCAATATTTGAGGGCTGCCACAGAAAGAAGGGGATCAAGCTATTCTCCAAAGCACTTGAAAGCCAGACAAAGAATAATGGATGGAAACTGAACAAGGAGAGATTCAACCTAGAAATAAGGAGGAACTTTCTGACAGTGAGAACAATCAACCAGTGGAACAGAAGTTGCCTTCGGAGGTTGTGGGGGCTACATCACTTGAGACTTTCAAGAAGAGATTGGGCTACCATTTTTCAGAAATGGTGTAGGGTCTCCTGCTTAAGAAGGGGTTGGACTAGATGACCTGTAAGGTCCCTCCCAACTCTGTTAATCTGTCTTTCTGGTACATAGCAAAGCTCTTTGAAGCAGTAGGATGGTAAAAGTTTCCTAGACCAGAAAACTCTCTCTCTCTCTCTCTCCTCCCTCTCTCTCTCTCTCTCCTCTCCTCTCTCTCTCTCTCTCCCTTCCCTCCTCTCTCTCCTCTCTCCTCCCCCCTCCCCCCCCCTCCCCTCTCCCCTCTCTCTTATTAATTAATTGCCCATCTTGCTGTTTGGGGCGACTTTAGGTGGCTAATGGCTACCTGTTTCTCTGAAAATAAGACCTCCCCGGATAATAAACCCAAATTAGGCTTTTGAGCACATGCGCTAAAATAAGCCCTCCTCGAAAATATTGCAATACAACAGCAGCCATGAGTTGACCCTGCCCGCTGCCTCCTGCACCTCAAAAATAAGACCTCCCAAAAATAAGGCCAAGTGCTTATTTTTGGGAGGGAGGGGTGTTCAAAAGAAAATAAGACCCTGTCTTATTTTCGGGGAAACACGGTAATGGTAAGTTTGAAGGGAGGTTTAGATTACTACCATTCCCAAGAGTGTTAATATACTCTGCCTTGACATCCAAATGTGAAACCATTGTAAAGAACTGAATTTACAGTTGAAATAAGGCTCATTATGCCCAATTTGGTATGTTTTGCTAACACTTCAAATTACTGGACTGAGAGCAGAAGCCCCATTACTTTGATGGAGAAATTAATGTCTGCAGATTAATGCAGAAATTATTTTCTGCGTTTAATTTGTTATTATTCCCCTCAAAGGCCCTTGGCAATTTCAGGTAGTCCTGAATTGCAGGCTAATTTTGTTGGCTGCCAACTGCCAGCAGTTCGATGCTCACTGGCTCAAGGATGACTCGGCCTCCCATCCTTCCAAAGTTGGTAAAATGAGGACCCAGATTGTTGGGGGCAATAGGCTGACTCTGTAAACAGCTTTGGAAGAGCTACAAAAGCACTATGAAGCAGTATATAATTCTAAGACTAAGTACCGTTGCTATTGTTTAGCAATTTCCTTATTTAGCAATTGTTTGAAGTTACAAAGTGATGAAAAAGTAACTTTATAACCAATCCTTGTATTTACAGTAATTGCAGGTCCTGTAAAGCAAAGGAAAGCTGAAATAAGATAATCAGCACAATCACAGTTTCACTTAGCGATTGCTTTGCTTAACAACAGAGTTGCCGACCATAGTTATGGTCACTATACAAGGATTACATAGACAGAAAATAAACTTAGGATTCAGTTCTTCCAATAAAATACCTTGCTATATGATGATGATTATGTATTATTATAATTATTGATATATAGTTGTAATATAAATGTTATGGTAATGTATAACAAAAGATATGTGGACTATGAATTCTCAAATAATTGCACCCAGTTCACAAACTGTTTGATGGAGATGAAAAGTATTATAAATAAAATAAAAACATGAATAAAAAAGATACCTTGCTACAGAAGGAAGGTAATGAATCATAAGCTATTAGGCAAAATGAAAGTTGAGAAAAGAAATCAAATATACTATTTATTTCTTTTCAAACTACTTACCGCACATAAGGTTGTACAGTTCAATATTTTCAAATGGAGGTACTTTTGTTTGTATTTAAATGAAGGGCCATAGCCTAGAAAGACTGTCTAAGAGAGAGAAGAAAAAAACAGTAATATAATGTTGTCAGCTCCTATGTGAGCTTCTCTATTGCTGAAATAAAATAAATCAAGACTAAAGTAAGGACCCTCCAGGGATTAGCCCCTTTTTAATGTTCAAAACATGCTTTCTGGCTCTCTTTTACAAGATCTGCTGAATCAGCTCACTGTTCCCAATTTTGTGTCAAGAGAGCAATTTTGTGCCAAGAGTTATTTTGAAATATAAGTTGTGATCTTGCTGTGGAGTCCTTGGTGCCCTCCAGGGGTGGGTTTCTCGCCCCGTTCCAACCAGTTCGGTTGGAACGGGACCGGCGGTGTCCTCGTGCACGTGTGCGGTGTACGCATGCGTACTAGCGTCTGTGCAATGCTCCAGCTGCTCCTGGAGGATCGCGCAGGCGCTGTATGCGTCCTGCGCATGCGTGGAAGCGCAGAACTCGTCAAAACGGGTAAGGAGTGCGGGCGGGCGGGTGCGCCCTTCGCCGTTCCCGGAGGTTACTTACTTCCGGGTTCGCCGACCAACCGGTTCGCAGGGACCGCCACAAACCGGTTGAGACCCACCCCTGGTGCCCTCTGAGCTTGGCTGTTTTCTTGCTGCTGTTTCATTACCAAACTAGGTAGCATCCTAAGTCCACTAGTTTGGTAATGAAGCACCTGCATGTTTGGTAATGAAACATCTGCAAGAAACCATTCAAGCTCAGAGAGTACCAATGACTCCACAGTTCAACCCTGAGCTACAAATAATTCTCTTCTTCTTCTTCTTGTGGTCTTGTTTTTGGTCTTGGTATTTGTTTTTGTTTGAGGGGTTTTTTTCTCTTATATATTTTATATGTTTTATATTTTACTATCTGATAGCCTGGCATTGCCTGGATATTTATTTATCCTAATCCTGTATTAGATAGGAAAAGTCCTGATTTTGGCAACAATTAAATTAGTTACAAATGTTTTCCCTGTGCCCCTAGAAGCATACATTTGTCCTCAAAAATAATCAAAGTCTTGTTGAAAATGTCTGGACCAACGTAATTTCTAATACTGAATTTTCCCCGTTACCAGAGGGATCCCCTTGTGGACTACTGTGAAGCTGTTCCTGGCTGTACAGTAGAAGCCATTTTAAGCACAACAGGCTGTATCTTAACAGAACACACCCCAAGGGGAGTTACCGGTCTTACCCCAACAGTATTTGTTTCCAGAGAGCAAGCCATCAGGGGTGGGTTCCGGCAGCCACTGTTGCCAGGTTTGATCATGGTCGCAGCGCACGCATGCACACTTGATGTACGCTACGTGCGCATGCGCAGTACTATAAAAATGCTTCTGTGCATGCACAGAACCCAAAAACAAGATGGTGGTTGTCTATGGCGGTGCCGGGAGAACTGGTTCAGGGTGGCAGCCTGGGTCACTGCCAGTTCCAGCCACCCTGGCCGCCAAACTACTACTGGTTCAGCCGAAGCAGTCGGAACCCACCACTGATAAATATTTTCTACAATAGTAAGAAGACTGAAGAAATGAGCCTTCTAATTAAAATATACATTGTATTACGTAAGTTGCATATACCAACAATACTACTTACTGACTATCCAATTAGTTTATTGCCCCTACCTGCATGCTGTTGATCTTGTTGTCATAGCCATGATCTCCATGAAAATAGCACTTCCCTATTATTTTCTTATCTCCAGGCCTCCTAAGATATTAAGAAGATTCTTGAATATATCAGCAGTTAATTTCTATAAACATTATGGTTCAACTTCCAGTGGACTGAAAAAAATATATAGCTGATCCACAAATCTCTAAAGAAACAAAGGAACTTTTTTTCTTTCCCAAATGGTGGTTATGGAGAGCAGCATTCTCAGCAAGCCACAACGACACAAAAATCAACACACACACACACACACCTCTCACACACACCACTCTCTCTCTCTCACACACACACAGAGTAACACCATTGTACAAAGTGTGCCTCTATGTAGTTGCATCTCAGCAGCTGGAAAGTACTGAGGTTATTATGTGATTAATGCCATTGCATCATTATGCAGGTCTCATATTTCAACCCATTTTGATGGCACATATGTGCTACTATCAACCTCCATCATAAGATTAGTGTCTGTTGGAAGTCTATAAGATTCTCAGTCATCCAAGTCATGGTTGTCACAAAGGTGCTTTTTCAGGAGGCAACTGTACTTTCTTGTTTTTTTTTCTTTTGAAGAAGTTTCACTTCTCCAAGAAGCTTCTTCACCTCTGACAGGATAGTGGGGAATGGAAGGATTTATATTCCTTGCAGACAGCTGGTCATTTGTATCCTTTTAGAGGTCACTGAAATACTTGGAAGCTTATCTGTGTCCTCAGGGTCACCTAAGTAGTGCTCCTGGTTCCTGTAGACTGCAATTTTTCATCTGGAAATCCATTCGTACTCCCACACCAGGACTCTATCAGTGACCCTGAGGACACAGATAGCAATAGCACTTAATATATACCGCTTCACAGTGCTTTACAGCCCCTCGAAGTGGTTTACAGAGTCAGCCTATTGCCCCCAACAATCTGGGTTCTCATTTTTCCGACCTCGAAGGATGGAAGGCTGAGTCAACCTTGAGCCTGGGAGATTCGATCTGCCAAACTGCTGGCAGCCGGTGATCAACAGAAGTCGCCTGCAGTACTGCACTCTAACCACTGCACCACCATGGCTCAAGGACCTTCTAAAAAGGATGCAAATGACCAGTTGTCTGCAAGGAATATAAATCCTTCCATTCTCCACTATCCTATCAGAGCATTAGTGTCAGTTGATAAGCTTATCATAGGAGCATTATATAAGGTGCATTAGAGTGAAAAAAAATCTCTCATAGAAATTCTAAAAACAATGTTATTTTTTTTCTTAAAAAATAAGAATTTTTAATACATCTTGACTTTAATTTAGTGAGCTTTTAATGGCTGGAAAATACTGTTTTACGGCTAAATCTGGCCTCCAGGTTATGTATTGTCTATTGTGTACTACCTAAAATGCATTTGTAAAATAAAGATGCTTTGAATAGTAGGAAGTCTGGTCACCTAAATTATGTTAGAATGTTTTAGTTGCTTAACTCAGAAGACACTATGAAATAAGGAACCCATGTTGCTCTTACTATGATTTTGAGCCAAAGACTTACCAAAATGTATTTTTAAAAAATTCCATACAGATTGGGTGCAGAAGTGTCATATCACAACTGATTTCTTAACGATTGCCCCAAATCACAGTGAACTAATCAGTTAAGGGAGTTTGCAGCAGAGGTGGTATTCAGCAGGTTCTGACCAGTTCTGGAGAACCAGAAGCGGAAATTTTTAGTAGTTCAGAGAACCGGTAAATACCACCTCTGACCGGCCCCGGCCCCATCTACTGCCTCCCAAGTCCCAGCTTATCAAGAGGAATGGGGATTTTGCAATAACCTTTCCCTGGAGTGGGGTGGGAATGGATATTTTACAGTATCCTTCCCCTGCCACGCCTACCAAGCCACGCCCACAGAACCGGTAGTAAAATTTTGTAAGTCTCACCACTGGTTTTCAGATGTCATATCTGGTTAAATGGGAGATCTACGGCAAGTCAAAAGGACAAGAAAACTCGTATTTACTTAGCTACATGCCATCTTCTTTCCACCAACAAATGAATATCTTCGATTCTTCGGTTATTTGCATAATGCAAACGCTTAGGAAGATGTTGCTTCAGGTAAGGTTTGAAATGCTGGTCTGGCTTCTTGCACTGAAACGAAGAAAGCACATTTCAGTGAAGGGCTGTGCAAGACATTGGCCAACCTACCTGCTTCCTGGGGGAAAAATCACTGTTTAGTGAGGATAAGCAGCCCCTATTTTGTAGACATTGTAAGACCAGCTGTAAGACTGTCACCTGGGGAAAACCTATCTATGTGGTCCTGAAGAGCTGACAGTGGATTTGACAGTCCATAATCAGCCAATCAAGAGGGCAATTAATTTTCCCGAAAGAAAATGAGAAACTGGAATTTTTATGGAGGGGTCAAACCAACAGGGCTCTGAAAGTGCATAGGTATGCAAGCATGCACACACGCATACATACATTGGGGGGGGGATTAAAAGCATGTAGTTCTATGGCATGCATCACATACATTTGTTTACATTTGATTTATAATTTCCAATTGACCCCATGTGGGCTTGGCAGGGATATACAAAGGACTGGTTGTCGCTCCGGGGCCCATAAAAGCCCATATCTGATCAAGACCAAATGGTTATATCCTAGCATCAGATTCTCTTCTGTCTGAAAGCAGCTCCAAAATAGCTTTTATCCATCATTTAATTTAGTTTCCCTCTCTCCAATGAAAATGTTGGGAACTAAACTGTTGTTGTTTGTGGATATTCAGCAGTTTGCACTTCTGCAAACCATGGTTAGAACCACCACAACCATTATACAACTTTCTCCGTGGAATCCACACTTATGAGAATTCCTCTGATAGCACTTTGACTCTTCAGTTAAAGCCACACCTGCATTAATAACCAAACTTCTTTCTTTCTTTAACAACTACATAATCCCTTGCGGGATGGAGTCTGGGCAACTGAGCGAGCAAGTAGAATGTTTAATGGCTAGATGCCCTTCCTGTCGCCAGTGTGGAGTTTCGTTCAGCAGAAATATTCTTAGTGTGGCCAGAGAGAGAAATATCTGCCTCTACCCAGGATCGAACTCACAGCCTCCTGATTGTGAGGTGAGAGCTCCATCCTTAGGCCACTGCACCACTCCTAATTAATAAACCCAACTATTCAGAACTATTTTTTAAAATGTGCTTTAAGAAAGAGAGGAGCATTAAAGAGATACTTACTGTGAGATTGGCCACAATGGCTTTGGGGTCAACTGTTACGTGGATGAGGAGATTTCAAGCAGAAAGAGAAAGAAAAGTCAAAAATATGCCAGTAGCTGAATTTTCAACACATGAATGTTCATATGTAATTAGCTGCACTAAGTTAAAGTACAAGTTTGATTATAGATACTTTTTTTCTTGCAGAAGACTCACTGTAGGGCTCAAGGAAGAACATGACAGTAAAAAAAAATGAAGTTCAGATCTCAAGATGAACCACTACTAGCAAGCTTGGCCCACTATAGAACCTCACAAAAAAAATTTGCAAGCATTTGAAGAAATGCCCTAGCTAATTTCTCTTTGCTCGTGGTTCTCAGGATTTAATTCATTGTGAAGTAAAATCTTTTAGATCTCAAGGTTTCCCCCCCCCCCTCCAAATATCTGGCTCTGTTTAACAACCAGCCTTATCAAGTAGGTAAATTTACCCGATGTATCAATCAGGTAAAAGAGAAATTGTCTTTCCAAACAGTAACTGTGTATCTCTGAAGTTGGGAACATCTTTATAAATATTTTCCCTGCTGCCATAACTGTTGGAAGTAAAAATAAGAGACAGCACAGAAGAAAATGGACACATTTCAAGCTACAGGGTGAATATAGAAAGGTAAACTTACATTTAACATTACTAGTAGCTTTGGCACGAATACGCCCTAGAGTTCCAGGTATCAATGTTATGTCATCCACATTAGACAGATAGTTGCTCAAATATTCAGTTCTTTCACAAATAACATCTTCCATTCCTACAGAATAAGCAGCACCAAGGCATTATTAAAAGATGTATGTGTAGACATTTGCTATTCAAAGGTTAATTAATGAAGTAAGTTTAGGTCTCTTTCAGCTTTAAAAGATATATTGTCCATGGTTTTGGTCTGTAACCAATGCAACCAAAAGTATTTTGTGAGTTCTACCAAGATACTTCCTTTCTTGTTAGAAGACTGTGATCCTTTAGATTTTACAAATTTATAATAACAATTTTTTAATGGTGAGAAATCAGAGGGGGAAAAAAAATCTTAAAAATGGAATCAGGGGATGCATGTATTAGTCTAAGCTTGTTGTTTAACCCAGAAATAACTTCCATAAACTTAAATGACGTTGAATACGACTGCCATTTCAGCAATTAAAAAACATTAATGCACTGGATTAAGTTTTAAAGATTAAAGTATTCTCACAGATATAGTCTAAGTAGCAATAAGAAGAGGATTCTAACCAGGAATGGGCTTCAAAAACTTTAGCAAGGAGTTCTCTGCCCAGTTGCTGGGTGGGTGTGGTCATGGTGGGCGTGGCCTAGTCAGCCTCCTGCACCACGGTGGTGGGGGTGTTTTAGCCCTCCCAGGCTCCGGAAGCTTTCATCAAGCCTCCGGGAGGGCGAAAACGGCCTCCCCAAGCTCCAGAGGCCCTCTGGAGGCTGGTAACAAACTTTCCGAACTTCTGGTAGGCCCGTTTTTCACCCTCCCTGAGCCTCTGCACGCACCCTGCAATTTCCTGCCTCCAAAACGGGCCGTGTGGGGTCTCCTGGGAGGGGCGGGATAGGCGGGGCCAGTCAGGTGTGAGATTTGGGGGTTCTCCAAACTGCATAGAATCTTAGCTAGAGGTTCTCCCGAACCCCTCCAAACCCCGAGCAGCTCACCCCTGATTCTAACCCCTGAAGTTCTGAACAGCAGCCAAGAAGTCTTATCAAGTTAGCCATTGTGCCAGTCAAAAATGTGAATTAGAGAATAAAATTATATGAAATCATCAAATCTGTTATAATCACCTAAAACTCAAGTTTTTAAAAACCACAAAATTGCGTTGTGGATTAGCTGTTCAGAAATCCATTCACAATCGATCTGTTCTAAAAACTTCGAATGTTATCTTAGGCCGAGCCCATATTGTGTGCTGGCATCTAAATGCAATTTCAGTTCAAATACAGTTCATCTTAATAGCCTCAAAGGTACTTTTTAAAGAGGCAACTGGAGTTCCTTTGTTTTCCTCAAAGATGTTTTGTTCTCATTCAGCAAGGAAAAACAAAGGAACTCCAGTTGCCTCTTGAAAAAGCACATTTGGGACAACCATGACCTGGATGGCTGAGAATCTCCATAGACACTCAACAGATTAATAAATTGCCTCCCAGTAGAAATGAAGACTTTCCTACATCAAAACCAAGGAAAACTTTTCAAATTACCGTGATCACCCACGAAGATAATGTTGGCACATCGGTGTAAGTTCAGCTGCTTTAGTCCATCCATTAGTTGCCCAAGGATCTTGTCAATATCTCTTAGTGGACCTAACATCTATACATACACACATATTTACACAAAGAGGGAGAATTAACCTTCTTTTTTAAACTGTACTACAAGTTTTACACTATGAGCCCCCTAAGTTTTCATCTGATGGTATGTTTTCATAAGCATATATTATTATTATATTATATTATATATTATATTATATTAATTGTACTATACTGTATTATTTATTACATCAATCTCTCTGAAGCATTACTTTACACCAAATACCAATATAGTCCAGAATTATGGTTTTTGAATGGCTAATCAGATATTTTTGTATAAAAGAAAAGACTTGATAACAATAAATTCATCCATATTATTCCTCAGCAGCTGTTTTCAGAGATATTCTGACATCCCTCTGAGCAACTTAAGGTCTAGAGATGACTGATAGTTTTTTCTTTCCCGTATTTATTCTCTTTCAATATATTCTTATTATGAGAATTATGAAAATATTAAGATATCTGGAGTATCTTATTATATTCAAAACAGCATGATCGCTTCTAATAATATCTGAAATAAAGAACAGTTTAAGATTTTTCCATAAAACCTACAATGTACCTGAGGGCTCTAATTCATAATAGGAGAAATCATTCATCTTTAAGAGTTAAGCAAACTCAAAGAAATTCTAACAAGCTTAGAGTTATACTGTAATGTGCACAGGTGGTGGGTTCCGGATCTCGTTGCAAACAGTACAGGGCAACAGGGCCCGGCAGCCACCACATGAATGTGCACACGCGCGCAGTGCGCACATGTGTCCTTACCTCCTGGGATGTTCCGCAATGCCTCTGTGACACTCCAGATGCTCGGCGGAGTGTCACGCAGGCGCTGTACACTGCGCATGCATGCACAGATGGCCCGTTTCCTTCAAATACAGGTAAGGAACGAGGGCAGGTGGGTACCGGAACGGTACCCAGTGCTCCCAACAGGCACCCGTACGCCTGTACTGGGGCGTATCGCCTGCAACCCACTGATGTGCACCCATAGTCTTCTGATGTTGGTGTTAAAGAATATCACACTTACACTGCATCACTTAAAAAAATTAAAAATTGTGATGAGCTATGGTTCTTTAACCCTTTTTTAATCCCTAAAAACATAAGCTCATCTCTAGAAGCCATATTCTAAAATAAAGAATCAAGCATAGAACCAGGATTATTTTAAAACAGAGCGATGGGTCACTTCAGTTCATAAAGTTCTTGGGATAATATTTTTCCAACCTTAATTTCTAACAGTACATTTATGTTAACAAGCTAGAAGATTGGAATCCATGCATCCTGCAGGTTTCATGGACCTCATTCAGTGAATGATTTTTAAAAGCAAAGTTGAGGAGTCCTTTAAGAATGAATGCAGCTGGACATGATTTATATATAAAGCATGACACAGAAAAAGCTTCTTTCCATTCTCTTCTCTTTCAATGTGAGAACTCCAGTGTTCATCACAGGGCACATTCCTGAATCTCAATTGAATGATTTGGGTAGCTCTCGTTTATTTCTTTTAAGGGAAGATTTGTCTTCGATGGTAATATTATGGTATTGCCAAGATAAAAAGAATAGCATATCCCATTTACATCCTATGTCCAAATTCATCACAAAAGTCTGAAGAGACATTTCATATGGTGAAAACACTCAAACATCAACTTGAATCCATTGCTACAGGTTCACATGGTCAACCTTTCATGCTCTTAATCTATGTTTATGCCATATCCGTGTCCTATACAGATTCTATATACAGTGTGAAGGCACAGGACTTCCTTACAATCATATTTTCATTCAACTTGAGTGTTCAAATAGACAGCAGCCTCAGATAAATTTCCTTTGAACTTACTGATATTCATTGCCTCAAAATATTCATAAAGCTTCAAGCATCCTCCAGCATTGCAAAAATTTGATACCATATAGTTATCAGTCATGAAATAAGAAAGGATCACGGACCAATTCTTAGGAATAAGGTTTTATTTGATGTCTCCTGCTAAAGGAATCCAATGTTCACAATTTGTCATGTTGTGAACAGGAGTAACCTGGCAAAATTTAACAGAACAGCAGAGTTGGAAGGGACCTTGGAGGTCTTCTAGTCCAACCCCCTGCTCAGGCAGGAAATCCTATACCATTTCAGACAAATGGTTGTCCAAACTTTTCTTAAAAACTTCCAGTGTTGGAGCATTCACAAATTTCTTCAACCCATTGCAAGTTTTACAAATAGAACTTTCCAGAGGGCCAAATAATCAGTTCCAAGAAATTCATTTTGGCTGGAAAAAAAACAACTGTAAGGATGACAATAAGCATGATTCTACAGGCTAATCCAATGTTATCCACCTGTGGGTGGAACAGTTTAAATGGCTTTTTGCATCTGAGTCCTGTGATATTTAAAAACAACTGTTAAGAAGGGTTTAAAGCTTGCACCAAGAGACAAAGAATGCTACCCAAAGAAGAATGGGGAGGAGGAAAAGATAAACATCAAATGAACTCAACTGCTTGATGGCAATCTGTGGTTGTTGCCTTTCAAGATGGCTGCACTGAAAGTTCAATTTGGAAGAAGTTCATCCCAAAGTTGGGAGGACCCCCCCAAAAAATCAAGTTGTTTAAGAGTCTCAGTGGTTGATATCTACCAGTTTTGAAAACTTACTTTGTTCCGACGGGATTCCGCAGACAAGTGTTCCATTCTAGGTACTTTTCGTCTTCTCTTGGAAGGAGCAATACGCCTTTTCAGAATCCTCTTAGGACTGATTTTTCTTTTAGGTCTTTTAGGTGGAGTAAGAGGAGACCCAAAACTACTCTCCTGTACTGACGGAGAGAGATGCTTGGACTCAGAAAAAGCTCGTCTCAATATCAGATCGTTAAAAGCTATCCGTCTCTAAGACACGGCACACCAAAACTCTTGGTTCAAACCATCTAATACTGGTCAAGTCAAGATCAAGGTTGAAAAGAAGAATTTAATTATTTGTGATAATACCCTGTTTCCTCCCAAAATAAGACCTCCCTGGATATAAGCCCAATCAGGCTTTTGAGCGCATGCGCTGAAATAAGCCCTCCCCCCAAAAAAACCTCCCTGAAAATATTGCAACACAGCAGCAGCCATGAGGTGACCGTGCTTGCCGCCTCCTGCATCTCAAAATAATAAGACCTTCCGAAAATGAGGCCAAGCACTTATTTCAGGGGTCAAAAGAAACTAAGACCCTGTCTTATTTTGGGGAAAACATGGTAATCCTGAGGTCTGCAGGAAACAACATTCTGAAGAGGATGTCCGGTTTGTTTGTTTTGGGGTGTCAATACTCTTTTCATGTTTATCAAGAGAAAAAAAGCATCAGTAGCAGGAGCCATTGCTATTACTGGATGCTCAACAGACTTATGTTTTAAACTGTTCTAACAATTCAATGCTTCACTAGTTAAATAACAGTACACTACCAATTCTCTTTTGCTGGAGAGAATAAATTAAAATTGTTCATATAATGTTTTTATACCGCTGAATCCTCAGTCACTATCAACTCCATGCAGCTGGAGGCATGCCGTTTTTAAAACACCTCCAGAAAGAATGGCATTATTAACTGGATCGGAAGGCATAGTATTGACCTATAATTCATTTTGATCTTTAATGGGAGGGGAGAGGAAACTCTGAGCAAACACACTCTGCATTTGCTCCCTGTATTATAGGATAGCCTTAGATTAGGATATAGGATATTGTTAGATTTAGCTACATGCTTTCCACGATTATTGTGCTTGACATGTGAGAAAAGGCTTTAAAAACTACTGTGTTTCCCCGAAAATAAGACAAGGTCTTATTTTCTTTTGACCCCTGAAATAAGAGCTTGGCCTTATTTTCGGGGAGGTCTTATTATTTTCGAGGTGCAGGAGGCGGCTGCTGCTGTGTTGCAATTTTTTTCAGGGAGGGCTTATTTTAGCACATGCGCTCAAAAGCCCGATTGGGCTTATTATCCGGGGAGGTCTTATTTTCTGGGAAACAGGGGAGGGGGAGGGGAAGATATGAATGAACCACTTATTAAGAGAGGAGAAATAGTCTGAAAACACAGAGCTGCAGTCCCAAGCAGTGCAGAGATGCCGGATGCTATTCGAACTGATCTTTAAAAGAAGCAACTTTGCATGCAACTCCAATTGACAGCTACAATAAGAGTTCTTGGCAACTTTTAGGATCAGATTTCCCCGAAGAGAGAAAGATAACACATACAGGAAGATAGTTGCAGCTTGTTTATTTTTAAAAAAAATGGAGAAAAAGAGAAGCGAAGAGAAGGGAAGTTGAAAATTGGCAAGGATTTTACAAGGCCATTTGCTTTCTATCTGCATAGCCATTCTCCATCTTTGCTGTTCCAATCGCAGAGCCATGTTCTTGGAAGATAGTAATTTTAAAAACCCAGTATTGCCATCTGCCATGCCATTTCTTTGCTCTTGGACAAACAGTTGGAAAGGAAGTGCTAATCCAGTTCCATTTCTCTCTATCTCTCCAAAAAGCAGCTTCAATTTTGTTTTGTTTTGTTTTTAAAAAAGGAGAGGAAAAAAGAAAAAGAATAGAAGAAAAAAGAGTTCAAGCTTCGTGCAGCCTTGATGAAAGCAGCAGATGGAGAAAGGATTCTCAAAAGCTTACTCACTCTTTCCAAGAGAAGCGCAGCCAAGGTTTTAACTTATGCCATCAAGTGGGTCTAATAAGAAGAACCCCCCCATTCCAGGGTAGCATGTTAGAAGAGCAGCAGAGCAGTCCTTAAGCGTACGGATGTTGTCCAAGTCACTGATCATGGTAAACAGCATTGATATAAACATTCACAAAAGGGATAGCTTCATCTTTCGTAAGAAATTAAAGCTAGGAAGAAAGCCAAATCTGTATTAATCAGCCAAATCTTAGCTTTACGTTGGAAGAATGAGATCAATGTAAGCCGAGGATGATGACACACCTAAAATGAAAGAACTAGCCAAATGCTTGTACTTGAAACAAACTGTCTCAAAATAGGACATTATACACCAAGATAGAATGGGTGGACATGCAATGTTTGTCAGAGACAGAGGATTTTCCAAAGTGACCAGGCTAAAAACACAAAAACAAAAAGGAGATATGAGACCAGAGAAACATGATTTGATATCTTAAATCTTTTTGTCCTACTATAATTTTATTTATTTATGAAATTTCTTTGCTGCCCTCCTTGTAGCCCATGGCTGAGTTACTTTAAAAAAAAAGGTAGCTGGAGGAAGATTGATCCATTTATCTTTGTGCATTAGCTATCATTATTGGGACCAGAGGTGGGTTCTTACCAGTTCGCACCAGTTCGGTAGAACCGGTTCGTCAAATCTACCGAACCGGTTAGAAGAGGTTCCACCAGAAAGCAGGCCACCCTACAGAAGAGGTTCCAAATTTTTTTGAAACCCACCACTGACACATACACACACACACACGCACACGCACACACAGAAAGAGAAAGAAAATAAAGAGAAGAAAAAAGAAAAAAGAAAGAAAAAGTGAGAGAGATGAAAGAAAAAAGGAAAAAGGGACAGAGACAAAAGGAAGGAAGAGAGAGAGAGAAAAAAAAGAGAGAGAGAGAAAGAAAGAAGAAAGAAAACACATGGCCGGCAAGCCACTCCCACAAAGGAGGCCACACCCACAGAGTAGGTTCAAAAAATTTTTGAAACCCACCACTGATTGGGACCCAGCCTCTACAAAACATATTGTGACTTTACCACCCACATACAGATTACTACTTAATCAATCAACTGGTTGAAGTTGCAAGCTGGTGGATCAAACATGAATCTAAAAGTTCCTTACATCATCAACCTCCACTTTTCAGTTTAGCAGTAAAACATTTCTAGGGAAACTGACTAGAATCTCTCTGGATTACGGGATGTGGGGGATAAGCTGCTCAAATAAATAAATAAATAAATCTCTGTGTGTGCGTGTGTGTGTGTCCAGCATAAATCTGGAACGCCTCAAGCAATTTCAACCAAACTTGGTACACAGATAACTTAACTCTATAGAAAAAATATTGTGGGGGTAAGACACCCCTAAAACCTTTTGGGGTGTGTCAGTGGTGGGTTCCAGATCCCATTCCAACTGGTGCAGTTAGAACGGGCCCGGCGTCATCCACATGGACGCGTGCAGCGTGTGCATGTGTCTTACTGCTTCCACGAGCCTCCAGCTGCTCAGCGGAGTAGAGTGCAGGTGCTGTATGCACCGTGTGCGTGCACAGAAGCTCCGAAGACTTAAAAGACCGGTAAGGAGCTCGGGCGGGCAGGTGGGCCCTCTGGAGCAACGTACCGGAACAGTATCCGGTAATCCGGGCAGGCTCCGGTACGCCAGTACCGGGGCGTACCGCCTGCAACCCACCATTGTGGTGTGTGTTCTATTAAGATATAGCCCGTTGTGCCTTAAAATGGTGTGAGGGGAGAAAATATTCATTGGAACATTGCAGGTAATAGGCCTGGGAGTGACCTTGCAGGCCTCACTGAACCAAAATTTTAACTAGCATAATTGCAAAATGTACCACACTAATATTTCCAAATGTGCTGACTTGTGCTGCATGTTCTGCAAAGTTTGTACTTGATATGGATATATTTAGAGCAGGAAGAGTGAGATAGTGGGAAATGAGGAACTGAAAGTAACAAGCATCTGAGAACTTCAAATGTACATGGGTGTTTGCAGAGAATGACGGTCAGTAAGGCAGAACAAGAAAGTAAGTTGTGAAATATGTGCAGAAAAGTATAAAAATAATGTCTTGGAAAGAGTTCAGGGCCACTGGCCGTAGCTAATCCTTGCTGGATGCAGCTATTACAGTGGATCTTATTGCAATAAGATGCTAATTTTAAAAATGCTATGTTTGCTATTCATGTTCAAAAATTGTTCATGAAACAATAAACCTCTGGTCTTAAAGTAAGATTTATTGCCTGTGGTTGCTTGTGGTTTCCCTGTTTTATATATAGGAAAATTTTTCTAACAGTGGCTTCTACTGTACAGCACAGTTGCCATGGTAACGGCTTCACAGTACTCCACAAGGGGGCTCCCTCTGGTAAGGGGGAAAATCCAACATGAGAAATTACATTTGATCTGGACATTTTCCCCCTATAAATAAATACCCGGGCAATGCCAGGTTATTGGCTAGTACTAAATATAAACCGAAGAGCTCAAACTTCAAAGCTTGATCTCAGTAGGGAGCCACAATCCAAAATCATTACTAGGTCAGAAGGCAAAAGAAGCTCTCATATTCAATATTTTGACTTAGTTGGCCAACCTGGAGCCTGGCCCAGGCCACTGGACTTCATTAACTCCAATCAACATGGGCAAGACTAAGCCGAGAAGCCAGCATCATTGGATATTGAAATCAAAGCTTATCTTGCAGCTATGTTAGTTCTACTGCACAGTCCTCTTGGAATGGAGGGTCCTTGTTGTTCTCTGAGCTTGGTTGTTTTCCTGCAGACGTCTCATTACCCAAACTGAATAACATCATCAGTGCTGGTCTAGTTTGGGTAACGAAACACCTGTAAGAAAACAACCAAGCTAAGAGAGCACCAAAGGACCCCTCCTTTCAACCCTGAGCTACAAATATTCTCCTTTATTGGTCCTCTTGCAATGACTTTGTAAATTATCTTCTAAAGCAAGAGTGGGGACCTGTAGAACGCCACATATTACTGAACTCCAAAGCTCAGCAACTGTCTTGGCAATATGGGGAGGACAATTCTTTTAACCAGCCTAATCTTTCCAGGGGGTTTGGGGGACTGTTTTGTTGTGGTTGCCCTTGTTATTGCTTTTCAACAGCTTTTAAAAAAGGATCAGAGGGTAAATGCATTCTGCAGATGATAATCTTCTGCAGATGATAATCTTTTAGCTGAAGAATACATTCATTTAATTTGAAATTTATGGTTTATGATTCCTGCGATGAATACTATCAAAGGTAACCATTAAGAACATATAGATAGCAAAATACAAACACAACATTGCTACAAGCCATACCCTGAAACTATACCCACAATGCACACACACACAAACACACAGAGAGAGTAGCAAACATCCTAGCAATAATTACATGTAACTTCTGAGAGGTGGTATTTCTTCATCTTAACCCACAAATCACTCTAAAGTTTAACCTGTAATGCCTTGTAACCTATATATTTTCCTCTGCCTATTCATAATCCATACCTCTTTAGTGATGCAGTAAAAAAATAATCTTAACTATGATATGGTACGCTATTAAATTCACAACATGCTTAGCTATACAGTAGTAATACTCCTAACGTAATAAAATATAAAAACTCATTGAAAATTGCAAACTTTTTTATAATTACAGCTTTAACCGAATATAGATGCTATTTTAGCTTGCTTTCACACTACGAAAGATTTTTCACATCAGGATATTTTAGGGGTCATAATCAATTAATATGAACCCAATTGGGTGCAAAAATAATTATTTTAAGGGACTGGGAGTTGGGTCTTCTATAATTTGTTTCCCAGTTCTATTGATTAAGAACCTTAACTTCTAAGATTAATCCCAAATGTTGAATATTTTGCCAGCTCAAAACAAATCAGTGGAATAGGGTTAGGAAAAAGGAAAGAATTGCTTTCGATTGTCAAATGCCAATATTATTGATGCTTGAAAAAGAGATGATCAGGAGGAGGTCTATAGCCGATTCCAGGTCTAAATTTAGCAATATTATTTTGCTCCTGGACTACCTGAGGTCTTTTTCCCCTCTAAGTCAGGGGTGTCAAACTTGTACTGTGACTTCTTTCCCCTTCGCTAAACCGGGCGTGGGTATGGCCAGCGCATGACTCATCTGTCCAGCAGGCCCCGAGTTTGACACCACTGCTCTAGGTCCTCCTTCTAAGAGTTTCCTGATATATATACACTTCCTTATATTCTTTCAAAGAATCCTGTCCAGATGTAAATCAGAATATCTGTGCAATTTCCACAGAAAGGCTAACTTCTCTAAAAGTTCATGAAGAAACTTGGAAGTCAAACCTATGGTGATATATGAGATGGAAATGTCTCTTCCCCATTTCATCTCAAGGGAAATAGCAGCTTTATGAGTTGAGGGCTGGAAATTTCAGTGAGAGGAGGGGAAATATGTCCTTTTATCTCTGAACCCCAAACAATCGCAACTATTCCATGTTGCTTCCGATTCTCATCTGACTTTCAGTGACTATGATACCAATTGCAGGGAATAATCTAATTTGGGACTAATCAAAGCAGGGTTTGATAGACTGCAGCTGGACCTCACTGCCAAATAAAAGTTGCAGAAGCCAAGCTTGTTTTCACAAATCTGCACCTTGGGAAGAGAATTTACTGTCCCCCACGCTTGAAAAGGGTGGAGATGAACTCCACAGTAAGAGGACTCTTCCACACAACAGTGAGAACAAGGCCGATAGCCAATTCCAGCTCTAAATTTAGCACTATTATTTTAGTCCTGGACTCCCGAAATAAACGGAGAGCAGCAGAATCAAGTGTTGCAATAACCAGCTGGGGATTCCCAAGAGCCAAAGATATAAGAGATAGATCCCTCAAGGGCTATCAATAACCGTATTGGCCAGGAAAGAGTAGAAGCTGACATCCAATACATCTGCAGAGTACACAGTTCTGAAGAAGGGTGTTGTACGGTTAAGTGTTCTACAGTCTTGGAATAAAATCGGGAAACTTGGATTGAAGCAATATAATTACATTAAGATTTTTAAGCCGCGTTGCTGAAGAAATCAATCCTCTCCTTGTCCTCAGACATAGACTTCTTAAAAGCCATTTCTTTATCCAGGAGTGAAACTGTGGATCAAATGTCTGCCACACTCTGATTAACTTTAATAGGCCCATAAAATTGTTTTCCATGGTGGCAGGATCCACCAGCTTAGCAATCTCAGCCTGGAGCTGCAAGCCAACACTGATCGGTTCTTTCCATGTTCTCCCAACCCTGTTGGAGGTGTTTGTTTAAGCAGTTCTTATGTGGCTGGGAGAATATTCCCCTCAGAGTCTATGATCAAAGGTTAACTGTGTAGATCTTCATTAGGACTCGAGGTAACAGAATAATTCACCTCTGTGCTTGGAACCTGGAAAAGTTTTTTCCCTCAAACTTCACATTGGCCCTGGATTCATAGAGGGGGAAAGGAAGACAGTATTACAGTTTCAGAGAATTCCTTGCCCCAATGGCGGTGCCAGAGGTCAGTGTGAATTACATCCCTCTGCCATGGATTTCAAGGCCAAAACACAGAATCAACATCATGTATGATTGGACCTCAGTCGCTCAAGTGGTTTGGCTGAATCTATGGGTTTTAGCTTTCAAGCAGGGGTCTCCAACCTTGGCAACTTGAAGACTTGTGGACTTCAACTCCCAGAATTCCTTAGCCAGCCGGCTTAGGAATTCTGGGAGTTGAAGTCCACAAGTCTTCAAGTTGCCAAGGTTGGAGACCCCTGCTTCAAAGCAACGTTTCTCAATTTCAGCAACGTTAAGGTAGGCGCACTTCAGTCAGCACGGAGCATTCTGGGAGTTGAAGTTCGCCTGTCCTTAAATCGCTGAAGTTGAGAAACACTGCTTTGAAGCCTACCTGTTATTCTCCCATTTCTACCCAAGTGGCCATGATCATTTACTAAGGATGGTTAGAAGCAGTTTTAAATAAGCCTCCTGACCTAGCGCATCGTGCAGAAAGCAAATGTGCCGTTAACCATTTGCGTGAAATTACTGAATTATTACAAAACATGAAAAAAAAATGCTCCTAACAGATTAACAGAGTTGGAAGGGACCTTGCAGGTCATCTAGTCCAACCCCAGCCCAAGCAGGAGACTCTACATCTGCCTCTACCTAGGATCAAACTTACAACCTCCTGATAGGCCACAGCAGATCCTTTCATACCACAATGCTTTAAAAAAAAAGCTAGTCAACCTTAATTATACCCAAGAATAAGCCTGCAAGTCTTTGATGAAAATTCTAGCCCTGTCAACACATCCACATCCACACTCACACAGACATAGTTTGCCAGTCCCTGAAAGTTAAGCAGATGGATAATGTTTATTAACAGTTTAGTCCTCTCTATAAATGTACTGTCTGTATTTTCCAGAAGGTCCTATTTCCTTCGGAGACTTATAGGGGTGAACAATTAACTAGCTTTAAACCATTTCACTCAGGACTAGTAATACAGGTTCATATGAAAATGGCAAAACCTGGAGCTGCATTCTGTTTATGGGCAAAGACGAACTGTACTAACCTCAGAACTAAATGGACCATATCTGTGGCCAGCCATATCTGGTTGGTCAGAGTAGAATGCATAAGCGTAAGGCCTGAAAAGAAAGGAAGACATCAGTGAGTTTCATTTAACATGCAATTCTCACTTTCCAAATACTAAAATTATAAATTCATTCACCCAGTTCCTCTGAATAAAATGAATAGTTTCATTGTATTTAGAGATGGTGAAGAAATAAAAAAAATCAATACAGCCAGTAAAATATTGCTGGAACCTTGCAACAAAGGTAAACAAAGCCTGTTGACTGGAAATTAACAATAACAGTTCAAACCATGAGGATAAGCTTGCTTCATTTTGCATAACTCTGAGGGTGTCTGATATTGTTTGTGAGATCTGGGGGTGTTTAGGACACAGCCCCTCTTTACTGCAGGGGTGTCAAACTCGATTTCATTGAGGACCACATCAGGGTTGTGTTTGACCTCGGGGGGGGGGCATGGCCAGGGTAGGCGTGGCCAGCTCGGTTTCTCTTGTGTCAGAGGCACCTGTGGTGGCCCGAGTGCTTTGCCGTGACCCGACAAAAGCGCGCACGACAAAAACGCGCTGAAAAAACCGCATCGCTAAAACTGTGACGTCATAAACGCGCCAACAACAGCGCGTCGATAGAAGGGCGATTTACAACAGCGCGTCGACAGAAGGGCAATTTAAGTTAAGGTAAGGGTTAGGTTTAGAGTTAGGTTTAGGGTTAGGGTTAGGGTTAGGTTTAGGGTTAGGTTTAGAGTTAGGTTTAGAGTTACGTTTAGGGTTAGGGTTAGTGTTACGTTTAGGGTTAGGGTTAGCATTAGGGTTAGGGTTAGGTTTAGGGTTAGGTTTACAGCGCCCTTCTGTCGGCGCGCTGTTGTCGGCACGATTCAGCACTCATTCGTCGGCATGGTTCAGAACTCGCGGTTTTGTCACCGCGGTTTAGTCGGGCGCGCTTTTATCGGTCACCCTTTTGTCGGTGAACCGTGCTTTGCTAGTGAAAACAGGCTCCCAAGCTCAGTTTTCGGCTATGACGGCCTCTTGCAACCGTGTCCGTTTTCGCTGGCAGAGGCACTGCGGGCTGGTCCTTTGCTGTTTCCAGGGCAGCTCCATGGGCCCAATCTAAGCACCCCAGAGGCCAGATCTGGCTCACGGGCCTTGAGTTTGACACCCCTGGTGTACTGGATCAATATTCACTGTAGCAATAGCTTTAGGAAATCCTGACTCTACTATCTGACTACCTGACTATCAGTCTGCCCTGGCAGAATTCTAATAACTTTTAGGATATAAACTGGGAAGTTTGTACATGCAAAACTGGAGCTCACTAGATACTTGAGTTGAATACTTTATTTGGCCAATTAGAAACACACGGAATTTGTTTCTCCAGTACAGAAACTCTCAGTGTGCATGCAAAGCAAGAGAATAAAATACCAATAAAAGGCAGGTAAAGAAGATAATAATAAGTAGGATAAATAATAATACTACAGCCACACTACATGGGTAAGCATACATAAGCATTAGTCAGCACTGTGAGGATAAGGAGTTCAGCAGAGTGATGGCATAAGGGAAAAACTGTTCCTGGGTCTAGTTCTTTTGGCATGTAATGCCCTATAGTGCCATCCCGAGGGAAAGAGTTGAAACTGTTAATATCTAAGATATGACGGGTTGCAGAGCCCTCCTTCTCACCCACGCAATATGCAGGTTTTCTATGGAAGGTTGACTACTTTATTATATTCTACATATAATACAAGAAATTCCCCAGACTCCTCACCCTTCCCTGGGAACAAACAGATAAGTTCCATGGAATTTAATGGGAATTAGCACTAGGTCTTTTGAGGCTGCGCAATGACTGTAGGCTATCTCCCCACTTGAGAGACCGCCTCCTGCCAATTACCTCCTTGCGACCTATTAGATCGCACAGATTAGGCCTCCTCCGAGTTCCATCCGCCAGTCAGTGTCGACTGGCAACTACACGGAGGAGAGCCTTTTCAGTAGTAGCTCCGACCCTTTGGAACGATCTCCCCGTGGAGATTCGTACCCTCACCACGGTCCAGACCTTCCGCACAGCCCTCAAGACCTGGCTATCCCGTCAGGCCTGGGGATAAAGATCGTAATCTGTCCCCACCCGAATGATGAATGTTGTATACTATTTTTACTTATGTATTGTTTTATGTCTTACTGTCTTGTACTCCCCTCCCTATATATTGTAAGCCGCCCTGAGTCCCCTCAGGGAAAAGGGCGGCCTATAAATAATAAAACCAAACCATAAAACCACTTGACCCCTCTTCTTGTCTGGATGGGAGTTTCTCAACACCAAGGAGCATTCTGGACTTTCCCTTTCCCTTTTCACTTTGCTGGGATAAGGTAAAGCTGAGTTATTGGGGAGCGAGTTCAGGTGAGGTTCTGACCTTGTATACACTCTTGTTTATGGAAAAAACAAAAACAAAGAATGAGAAAGTTGCCATCTCATATATTTTCCAGTGATGAAACAATTTAGTGTTCTATTTTGTAACTTCATTAAAACATTAGAAAGTGTGCCAAAAGAGGCATAAGCTCTTGGGAAAACATTCAATAATCTTTAAGAGATGGGAAAAGGCTACAATTATTCTTTTTTGGACTCTACCTCAGAGCAAAATATGATGCCATGTATTCTCAATTGCCCAATTAAAAAAAATCTTGATATCTGCCCAATTCTTGGATTATTACTCTAAATAGGAACAATAGAAAACCAATGGATCAACAGTTTTAACCCATGTTATTAAAATTTCCCCAATACAACGTGTACACCATTAGCAAACAAATATGTTTGATCAAAATTCAATTTCTACCAAGGGTATCAATAACGCTTTCATTGCATTCATTGCTACGAAAGTAAGGGAGGGGAACAGAGAAAAGACCAACCTGTCATTGTCTGCCATAGTTAGCCACTGCAGTATGGTTAATATTCTACGCTCGTAAGGGATCACGCTAAATCAAAACAGAGAGAAAAAGCATGAAATCTCAGCTAGATTATTAATTTATAACCGTCTTACGAGTTCGTCATTAAGATCGGTGTTCCATTTATGAGCTTCACATGGTGACTCTTCTTGAAGTCACATTTACCTCAGAAATGTCTGCCTATTACAAACCAGCTTTAGCTGAATTGCTTCCTCAACACCACAACCCAGGAATTGTGGTTACTAAATGCTCATCTTAAAAAGATGTCTTGCTTTTGTTCAGAAAATTAAATGTGGAGGGATGTCCATAGTCCCTGCTAGTTGGCAAGTTTTATTCTCTATTGTCTGACGTTTGATGGGATTATTAAGTCTCGTGAGGAATAATGAATAGGATTTTTGTTTTAATCAAGAGAGACCAGAAACATTAAAACTGGGTTCATCTAGTCAAGCCAAGTGATGGGAAATTCATTATAAATACATAAAAGCATTTCCTTAAGAATGTGTAGTTCAACAAATGAAGTGCAGCTCAACAACTGAACTTCACTTCCCTGTGATTTTTTTAGCAGCTGTCAGCATAATAGCTTTCATTTAAAAGGAGAAATAATACACATTCCCAGCAGATAAAAAGTATCAATGTCTAATTGGGATTGTGGCTAGATACTCCCTTCAGCCTGACATATTGGTGGCTAAGTAACAGGCCACAACAACAGGATGCTGTTTTACATACAGATACTCTTTGACTTATGACCGGAGTCAAAATTATAACAGACCCCCACGAAATAGACTTACAACCTAGATTTGAAGTCCAATGGCCTCCCCCCCCCCTTGGGGGTTACCTGATCACATTTTGAGTGCTTGGCAACCAGACTGCATTTATGGATCTTTGCAGCATCCTGAAGTTATGTGACCACCATTTATTGTTTTTTCCGAAACCGGCCTTTACTTCCAATTTTGGACAAAAAGAACGCCCATGGCAGAAAATGGTTTGCTTAGCAACTACAGCATTCAGTTAACTATCATGGTTTATTTGATTAAAGATCACTGCAAAATATCGTAACATTGAGTTAGTTATAGGATGTCCCACTTAATGATTGGCATGATTTACCAACATAATTCTGGATATAAGTTGTAAGTCGGGGACGACTATATTCCTATCTTCCTTTTATTCATGTATTCCTATCAGCCTCTTGACTACTGATGCCGGATGACATTGGTTGATAAAGCAGAGTAAGTTACATTAGGTACTGTGGCAAAGTACTTGTAAATGAAGGCTGGATTATACCTTTACAACCAGAAGACACACATAACATTTTCAGGATTGTAGATATACTTTTACAAACACGTAGAAAAACAAGCTATCTCACTCCAACCACCACTGCAGATCACTGATTTCTCATCCCTCAGTCAACTGATTCCTGAAAGAATGTTCAATTAAGCACTGCAGAAAAACACTATGTAGGTGACTAGGTATTAAGAAGTAACAAAAGGAGCACATTCTAAATATAAATTAATCCCTTCCAAAGAAGCAAGAAAAGAGTGGAAAATGTGCCGTCTGATTTTAAAAGCCAAGGAAATCCATTTCAAGTTTATTTGAGGATTAAGCCCTATAAGAGCATTTGGTTCCAAATACCTGCCTTTTAGGATTGTAGCTTTGTTACTGAAACTCTTTTATGTATGAATTTCCACTATCTAAAAATCAACACTTACTTAGACCAAAAGAATGTTCCAGCTTTTACTCCTTGCTTAGCAGCAGTAATCCATATCTAATGAGGAAAATATAATCAGATTACAATGGCTCAAAATGTCTGTGTTATAAAGACAAACTTCCCTACAATAAAAACGTTTTTTAAAAACCAACTAAAATGTTTGTTTTCTAAGACCGCCCCTGACAATTTAAGCATCTGGATCTGAGAATTATGTAGCATTGATCAAATTCCTAGAAGGGTTTAGAACAAGTAATTCAGATGAGAAATAGAACATAAAGCCCAACAATAAAGTTACATAAAATATATAAAAAGAAGCTTAAGCAGTCTCAAGTTATTTTCAATCTGAGAAGATACTGAGAAGGTACTAAGACAAGTACAAAAAGAGGGAGAGAAAATTGGCATTGGCTGAATTAAGTACTGACTGAAATTAATTGCATGTAAAGGGGTGAAAACAGCTAGCTATGAGATTTAACCATAATGAACCAAAGTCAAATAAAACTGACCGGTTGACCTCCCCACCATCGGTGATTGAATTTCTCTCTTCCTCGAAGGTTAAAATAGCATCAAACACAGGGTCGTACATTGAATTTCCAATTATTCCATGAGATTCAGGGTAGAGTCCCTTTGAGCAAAAGTAAATTCGTTAATCAGATCAGATCACATTTTATTACCCAGAATTCATAATATCTATTTTGCATTATTGCTGTCTTCCTTTTGTATCTAAACATGCTACTGAAGCTTCCACTTATAGTCAAAGATAATTCTATAGCAGTGGTGGGTTCCAGCTCCCGTTGCAACCGGTATGTTGCAACAGGGCCAGGCGTCCACCATGTGGACCATACCCACCATACCCACCACCCACGATGCTCCAGCTACTTGGCAGAGTGTCACGCAGGCGCCAAATGCTACGTGCGCATGCGCAAATGTCCCGGTCACTCAAATAGGTAAAGAGAGCAGGTAGGCGGGTGGGTGTGCCCTCCGGAGCACCATACCATACTGGGGCGTACTGGTCGTATCCCACCAGTGTTCGATAGTGTCCTTGGTGCTCCTTGAAATTTGGCTGTTTTCTTGCAGGCATTTCATTACCAAACTAGGTAACATCATCAGTGCTACCAGACATGAAATGTCTGCAAGGAAACCAGCAAGCTCAGAAAGCCACCAAAGACATTCGCAATTCAATCCTGAGCTACAAACATTATCTTCTAAAGATCATTCTGACAAAATTCCCAAGACAATACCCTCCAGACTTGGTATTTCATATCCATAATCAGCAGCCAGCATGAATAGGATGGATACATTATACTTGTTGGGGGGGGGTACTTCTATGGAACAACTTTAAGCCACAAGTCGAGATATATTTCAATGATTAGAATTTGTCTTTTCTCAGTTCTTCCTAGATTACATAATCTTGATTATTTCTCTGCCCCATGAATATAAACAGCCATCCTCAAAATGAACGAGCTGTTTCAAAAGAGGAAAAGGATAATATATTCAAGAGTCTTAATATCCCAGCCATGCTAATACTTAAGAAGTATTTGTAAATATTTGTATGTGTACGCGGAAAGAAAAAGAAAACTTACGGTTGCCAGAGTGTACAAGTTTGGGAAGGTTTTGGTTGGATAGACCGGTCTCATGTAGGGGGCATGAGTTCCACAGGATCCTGAAAACAAAAACAGACAATACGCTAAATCTTAAAACTGGGTTAACAGTGCATTGCAAACAATATAACAAACTAAACTTATTGTTATTCAATAATAACAGTTTGATTCACATGGTATAAGAAGAGAATGGATGGTTTCCCACAAATTATTCAACTCAGTTTCTCTAATATATTGATTCTGCCAACATGTAGTATGGATAAGATAGATAATGTCTTCAGCACCGTAGAATCCAACATTCAACAAGGGAAGGTATGTATCCTAGAGTAAAAACAGTTCATTTCTTGAAGATGACCACATTTCTACAAATCTGGTCAAATTTTAACCCATGGAGTATAATTGCAATGCAAGAGGTTTTTATAATGCCTCATTCTATTAAGTATAATAATTCAAACATTGCATTTTGTCATTGAACACATTTTCACAGACTTATATTTGGAAACACTATGAAGCTGGGTGTATCACATCTGCTTTGGACGAGGAAGGTTTTTATGACATTCCTCACCAAGATGTCAACAGCACACTGAACTGTTGACAAATTCAATTTTATGTATGCCGCTTGCTTTGAACCACATAACCCAAAGTAAGACATTTTTCACAAGAACTAAACAAGAGCATGCAAAAATCTTGTTATAGTTAGATTGTTTAAATGCACATATTCATATGCATACACACCATACATATGTGTATGTATGCCTGTGCATACATACATGTGTGTACTGTGTTCCTTGGAATTTGCTCTGAAAAAATATAGAATTTTATCTATTGATTTACCTCTCAGTAAACTCAGTAAAATTATAAATTTTCATCCTATGCTCATCTGAGGTGTATGCAAAACAGAACATTTCTTCCATTCAATTGGTCACACAGACAGCCAGATGTTTAGATTGGACTTGGCATTTTTATTCATCTATCATGTCCTTGCCAAGGAGCTGGGATAGGCAGCTACGTCAAGGCTTGATGGTGTTAAAGATATTGTCACAGAATGTAAGCTGTCCCAAGTAAAGCTGCCTTCTGCAATTCACTGGCTTTGTCAATTAGTTGACTATGCTCAAATGGTGCTGCAGATGTTTAGGGATTGCACCCAAGACTTCCATCACTATGGGTTCTGTTCAGACCCTTCCCTCCGTATGGTGAGTCACGCCGACACAAGGTTACTGTTAGCCAATTTATTCACAGTAATTACTCACAGACAAGACTTTGGCAGCAACCCAGACTCCCACAGATAAGAAATACACACAAGAGCTTCTCCAGCTTTAGTAAAACGGTTGTGTCCTGCAAAAGGTCTCCTCCCAAAGTCTCTTCTTATATACTCTCTTGGGAGGAGCCAAATCACAACCACCTGGGCCTGATATCTCCTATGAGTCTGCCTCTGTAATTGCTGCCATCGCTTCTCCGCCCTTCTTTGCCTGGTGTCAGGGACAAACTCCCTTTGACTTTCACCACTGCTCCATGCCTCAGGTGCTTCCTGGTGGTCAACCAGCCTCTCTGGTCCCTGCTCAGTGTGAACCCTGCCCAGGGTCCTCCACATCTTCCAGAGCTGACTCATAGGGTCCCTCGCTATCGGAGTCCATCGCAGCTCCAACGGCTGATGCTGGGCCACAACAGGGTTCTATCTTTGCTTTTTTGCCATAGCCTTTCCATTTCTACTTGCAAGTCTTTATATTTTGTGAGGATGAGGATGATGATTTCTGTTTCCACCCAAAACTAACGGAGCCCTAACGCATTTTATTGTATGAGTTCAGACAAAGTTGTCCAACCCAAACCAACAGAAGTTATGTCCAGACAAGACATTCACCATTCTGATATATTGTTCAAGCACGCCCACTTACTTAGCTTCTCAATATTGCGCATCACTTTTTCACCTTTCTTCATGTACGACGCACGGAAACCATCCACAGAGAAAATGATCAGCGGAGGGTGACGAAAACTAAAGAATAAAGATAACTTAGTAAACCAGTAGAACAGACTGCCGTAAGAGCATGCAAGACAGGAAAAAATGCAATCCAATTTATCAAAAGTTTTTTAAAGGTTCCTAGGTATTTTCATCTGGGATACAGATGTTTTACACATCCCCAAGAAAAAAGTAAATTTGTTATGGACCCTCTAAAATCACTTATTCCATCCTTTAGGGCAGTTTTTTCTCATCTCGTTTAAGGAGTGTTTTATTACATAACCTCCAGCTATTTCTTTCTCTGACTATTTTTTTTTATATTGTTTGAATTTACCTCTTTGTTAATTCTGTCTGTTTTCTATTTGTTTATGTTGTATACTGCCCAAAAAGTGGGGGAGGTTGCAGGCACTATAAAATGAGCAAACAAATGAAAAACTCAGGGACGCTAACTTGAAAATTTAGGATCTTGGACTATGTTAGTGTTCTGGCCTAGGTTTCACCAAAAGCATGAAGCAGATTCCTGGTCCCAACAAAACCCCTTTTATTAAGCAAATGTGAATTCCTCTCATTCACATTCAGCAAAGGCCTGGCAAACAGTCTTTCAAAGGTGGATGTATGATCACAGACCTTATCAATCTTGGAAAGCTGCCATGTAAATATTTTCCAAATGAGATGCTGTGCAAGGAATGACTGGCACAGAGTCTCTGAGATTCATGGACAGATCTTCACACTTCTGAAATGAATCTAACGAACGAACGAACGGTTTCCTGCAAAAGCCCACTCGCCTTTCGCTCCTCTTTTATTTCCTTTCACCTTCCACCCGTGGCTTTATTCCCAAGTCAACCCTGATTTCTGAGCTGTTCTTTTCTTCTGGCAGCTCTGCGCATGCACACACTGGGAACAGGCTCCAGTTGTTCCTCTGCCTCACTGCTATCTAGCTCCGTAGGCACCTGATCATTGCCAGACAGCCTCAACCCCGTCTCTGCCTCTGATGTAGAGCCCTCGTCCGAGCTTTCCCCAGCCTCCAGGACTGGCCCATGCTCCTCCCCAACCTCCCCACTGTCCGACTCTGCTGCCAGCTCTGCTGGCTGGCAGGCCACAATAATTAGATCTTATTAGAAGCAGATTAGAAAGGACTGTTTTGGAATAATGATGAAATTAAAATGCATAAATTCCTGAAATAAGAGAGATACTTGATAATTGTCCTTTCCAAGCTTAATACTTTTTCAAAGAGTTTTTAAAGCATCTCCAGTAAAATTTTCATTTGAACCTGCATTTATCCATGCTTTGTTATTTAATCTTAGAAACTATGTTAACATTTGCAGTGCCATAAATCACAAAGTTGAATGCTTGATGCAGCATTTAGAAAAAGACTCAAAAATATTTTGTTACAAAATGCATCCAAAAACATGGACTCAATTAGAACCAAACAAATGGTAAGTCAACTAGCTAGTTGTATTTGATCCTGCACACGTAAGCCCTATGGCCTTTCAATCAGCATGTCTTGCTTCTTATTGAGTTGGCCATCAACTTTTGGACTATTTAACTTAGGAATGGTGCAGTGACCTAGAGGTGTAGCTCTCGTTTCCCATCAGGAGGCTGTGAGTTTGACCCTAGGTAGAGGCAGATATTTCTCTCTCTGTGCACTCTGAGAACATATCTGCTGAACAAAACTCTGCATTGGCGACAGGGAAGGCATCTGGCCATTAAAATGTTCTGCTAGATCCATTCATTCATCCAGACTCCACCATGCAAGGGATTATGGGGTCGTTAAATGAAGATGGTGCTGAGAAATATATTTAACTTCATGATGATTTCTGTGGTCCAGGCAATTCCAATGTTAAAAAAATCACATAACACACAACTAATTTGACAACCAGAGGATTTTTAATTTCAAATGAGTAAATAAAGAGAAGAACTTACCCTGCTGGGCATTCTGGAGTCCGAATATCCTCGCAATCATCCATGACCCAGGGAGTGTCTCCTAAAAGAAATCACATGTAATGCGAAGTTAGGTTAGGTTAAGTCTTACCCTGTGCATTGTGATTGCCTAGATTTATTCTCAAGTAAATAGACAATGGATTGCAACAGCAGGACTCCTCTCCATTCCCTATATCGGCTGAAGTTCCAATGTGGTATCTAGAAGTAACCATGTACATACGTACCAGCAAACTTTTTGATGCCTACCTAATTTTTAAAGTTTGTTTTCATTTTTTTAAAACAAAATTGGAAATAAGCATGCCAAAAAGTCAAGTGCCAGTTTCAAACCAAGCTGGCATTTCTAGCGATGCTTCTGGATTCCAAAAAGGTTGAAGTTGCAGTCTGATGGTTAATGTCAGGCAAAAAAAATCAAGACCACACATTAAGTTCCAGTTAAGATGATTTATCGCTCATGCCTATGCACTCAAATATCTAGTTGGTGCTAATTGAGAGTTAATGGAATTCAAGTGGCATTCAAGATAGACCATTTGTGGGAACATAATGATTCCAGGCTGATTACTCTATTGACTCTGCCCCTGGGCTCACCTGTCCTTCTGTTATAGTTATTTTGCTGTATTTGCTAAGCACTCTGTTGGCTTGTGAGTTACCTCAGATCCTTTGAATTGCAATTTAGTGTCTCTCCAAGTCAAGTGATCCTGCCCTGTTCAACAAATCATGAGGTAAAAAATCTTGACTTAGTGAGATGTGTGAGCTGAGTTTTTCTCTAATGTACGCTGATTCTAATTTTGCCCTTGGAGCTTCAACATCACGTAATCTGAGCGGTTTAAAAATTAGGTAATTTGGAAACAAGATCTGCAGGCATCAGCGATGGGTTCCTACCGGTTTGGACTGGTTCGGCCGAACTGGTAGTGGTTTGGCGGCCTGGGTTGCTAAACCGGCAGCAACCGAGGCCTGCCACATCCCTGAACCAGTTCCTTGGGCAGCGCAGGTGGTGCCGCCATCTTGTTTTTCAGTTCTGTGCATGTGCAGAACAATTTTAATTACACTGCGCATCAAGCATGCACACGCACAAAGTGCGCACATGAGTGAACCGGCAGTAGTGCCTGCCAGAACCCACCCCTGACAGGCATATATGTATCATATGCATTCACATTGTGGCACGACATCACCACGAACGTCAAAAGCGGCGCCGACAACACCGCGGCGATAAAACCGCGATGTCAAAAGCGCGCCCACAACAGCGCCGACAATACCGCACTGACAGAAGCGCGATTTAACTTAAGGTAAGGTTTAGGGTTAGGGTTAGGTTATTTAGCGTTAGGTTTAGGGTTAGGTTTAGGGTTATTTTTAGGGTTATGTTACAGCGCGCTTCTGTCGGCGCGCTTCTGTCGGCGCGCTGTTGTCAGCGCGCTGTTGTAGCACGGTTTTGACGGTGCGGTTTTGTCACCGCGCTTTAGTCACACGCGCTTTAGTCTACCGCGGTTTTGTGGTGGAACCCATTCACATTATTAATACCACTCTGAAGCAAATCCTGGGAGCAGAATAGCTGTCCTCAAGTCCACCTCATCTTTGCCTTTTAATGCTACAGCTTCCAATACCTTGTCTGAAGAGAACAGTGTTGCAAGATGCAAACTTGGCCCTTGATGACGTCAATTACGGAAAATAAAATCCTCAACTCTCTCCACTTAATAGCAAGCACAAATGCAAAACAAACTCCCAAAGTTAATATTACCAGTGGAAACAACTTTTGAAGGGGTAGCTATGTTTGTTGGTTGCAGCAAGGACAGAGAAAGCCTTGTGGCACTTACAGACTGACAGATTTGTTATGACACAAGCTGTCATGGAGTAGCTTTTATGGAGCCACAGCCATGTTTTGTTTTTAGCAACAGAAGTCCTTTTTTTTGCATGATAGAGGACGCAGGACAGAAATTTGAAATAGTGGCGTTAGGAAAAAAAGGCACCTTTCTTGATTTAAATAAGAGACAAAAATAGATGCATTTCCACCCAGATTTTTTTTAAAAGAGATAAAGTTCAAAAGATATTCATGGACTATTTCAAAATGAAAGAGCTTGCCTTGCAGAACAAGCAACTAAAATGGTCAGGCAATGTTTAAAGACTAATGTTTGAAGACCTTTTCATGTCGCCCTTGAATAGGAGAAACAAGTGAAGAGATAATACATATGTTCCTCTGAAATAATGTATTATTTTAATGAAGAACCAGTTTGGTCCATTGGTTAAGGTGCTGGATTAGGAAAAGGGGAAACTAAATTCTAATCCTGGCTTAGGCATCCTCCGGATTCCATCTGCTGGTCAATGTCAGCTGGCGACACCACCACCCCCGGGGAGGGCCTTCTCTGTTGCTGCTCCGGCCCTATGGAACATCTCCCCGTGGAGACCCGGACCCTTACTACCCTTCCGGCCTTCCGCAAAGCGACCAAGATCTGGCTGTTCCGACAGGCCTGGGGCTGTTGAATTTGTCCAGCCCCATCCTAAGTTGTGAATGTTATGATCTTTTAATGTTGTCTTGTTTTTGTATGTCCTTCCCTTCCCCTTTTTTACTTGTAAGCCGCCCTGAGTCTCTTTGAGAGTGGGCGGCATACAAATTAATTTTAAAAAAAATGGGGTCAGTCACTTCCCCCCCCTGCCCTAGACATTTCTAAAAATGTTGCCATCAAAACTGCATGGAGCCACTCCCTTTCCTTTTGGTTAGGGCTAAGTTATGGAATCTTTCCTCTACTCCATCCATTTCCCAGCCAAGACCCTTGGCAAAAAATAAATAACTTAACCAAGACTGAGGAAGTTAACCCATAAGTAGCAGTAGAAAAGCTATTTTGGTGGCAAAAAAATCCGATACTACAGACTCCTTGGGGCAGCGCGATGTCTCAATGGTTAAGGCACTGGGATTTTCAACTAGAAAGCCGACAGCCCAGGTTTGAGACCCGTGCATCATGTGACAGGGTGAGCCCCCATCCTTGCCCCAGTCCTGCCAAACTAGCTGTTCGAAAGCATACAAATGCAAGTAGAAGAATAAGTACCACTTTGATGGGGAGGGAACAGCACTCCATGACATCACGTTTACCACATGACTGCAGGAATGTCTTCGACAGTGCTGGCTCAACAGCTCTTGAAACGGAGATGAAAACCACCCCGATAGATGCAACAACTAGCAGGAGTAAAATGCCAAGGGACTCCTTAAGAAGTTGACATCTTTTACTGCATTCGCACTGCCATGCCATGCACTAAGTAGAATTGTTTTGGTTACCACATTACGTGTTTTACAGGGTAGGCCTTAATTTGTCCTCCCTTTGCAGAGCAGTGGTGAGGACCATCCCTGCTAGTGGTGAGGACTATAGCTACAACACCTCAAAAATCTTCTGGATATATAGGAAGAAGAAAAAATGGGAAGAAATACCTTTGCAAACCACTTGATAGTTACTACAGCAGTCTCCTCTTGATAAACAGTCCTCTGAACAGTGGCAGGCATGATCTTCATTCTGGTCTCTCCACAGCGCTCTTTGGTACATTCCCAACCACCGGCTGGTGTCATCACAAGGGCAGAAATGTTTTAAAAACAAAGCAGCATGTTTTGAGGCAACAGAATAGCATTATAATCACTCACTATCATCCGGGAAGTCTGTTGGGAACATTCTAAAAAGGCAGCGCAGAAGAAAAGGGCAGATCTACCAAGTTTACTTTCTTAGAATATCTGCTTAATGATCATAGCATTGAAATACAGCACCCTTTTCTCACAACTAGTCTATTTCCCTAAACATAAGACCAGAGGTGGGTTCCTACCAGTTCGCACCAGTTCGGTAGAACCGGTTCGTCAAATCTACCGAATCGGTTAGAAGAGGTTCCACCAGTGGACCCGGAAAGCAGGCCAACCTACAGAAGAGGTTCCAAAATTTTTTGAAACCCACCACTGACACCACACACACACACACACACTCACTCACACAGAGAGAGAAAGAGAAAGAAAGGAAGAAAGAAGAAAGAAAGAAAGAAAAAAGAAAGAAAAGTGAGAGAGAATGAAAGAAAAAAAGGTAAAAAGGGACAGAGAGACAAAAGAAGGAGAGAGAGAGAGAGAGGGAGGGGGGAGGGAAGTGAGAGAGAGCAGAGATAGAGAGATAGAGAGAGAGAGAGAGAGAGAGAGAAGGAAGGAAAACACATGGCCAGGCAAGCCAATCCCACCATACCACATGGCCGTCAAGCCACTCCCACAAAGGAAGCCACACCCACAGAGTAGGTTCGAAAAAGTTTTGAAACCCACCACTGAATAAGACCTACCCCAAAATAAAACCTAGCATGTTTTGTACACATGCGTCTAATATAAGTCCTACCTCCCCCAAATAAGCCCTACTTAAGAGCTTGCACAGCTGGTCGCACGCTCATTCCATCTGGTTGCTCACGGTGCTGGGGCCACGAGGCAAGGCAGGGGAAAGTGGAACTGCCCCAGGTGCCCCGTACTGGCTTATCTCAGGGGCTCTGCAGCCGGACCACCCACTTCCTGACACCTGCCTCATAGTGGCAGCACCAGCAACCATGTGCAGCAGGAGCCCCCGTGGCCACCAGCGCACTTCTTCCGCTTGCTCGCAGCCACAACGGAGCAAGAGGCTGAGTGGTGTGTTGGTGTTGCAGCCGCAAGGCAAGGCAGGTGTCAGGGCATGGGTGGCCTCGCTGTGGGGGCGCTGAGGTAAGCCAGTGCAGGGTGCGTGGGGCAGCTCCACACACACACACACATCTCGCTTCATGGCCATGTGGGATCTTGCTGGATGGGGCTGTTGAAGCCACCAGACAAATTTAAAGGCATGAGTGGCCTAGCTGAGGGGGGTCCTGAGGTAAGTCGGTGCGGGGTGCATGGGGTGCAGCCTCCTGCCCCACCTCAAGCAAGTAGAAGTGGGCCTCCTGTACATGGGTGGGAGATACACCCAAAATAAGCCCTAGTGCATATTTTGGGGCCCAAAAGAAAATAAGACATGATCTTATTTTTGGGGAAACACAGGGTACCGTATTTTTCAGAGTATAAGACACACCTTTTTTCCCTCAAAAAAGGGAAAAACTGGGTCTGTCTTATACACTGAATACAGTTATTTTTTGCCTGCCGAAACCTCGCCTCCTTCACCAAAATGCCCATGCAGAGCCTTATGGAGGCTTTCAGAGAGCTCCTGGGGGCTGGGGAGGGCAGAAATGAATGAAAAATGAGTTGTTGTTTTTGCTCAATTTTGCCCCTCAGCCCCCAGGAGCACTCTATAAGCCTCCATAAGATTATCCATGCCCTTTTCTGACAGAAAAGGCTCATTTCACACAAAAATGGGCCGTTGTTTGCTCGTTTTGGGCCCCCCACCCCCCGGGAGCACTTTACAAGCCTCCTAAGTGCTATTCATGCCCTTTTTTAAAAAAAAAAATGTACCCATTTTTGCAAAAAACTGGCTGTTTTTGGGAGGTTTGCAGAGTGCAAAAACTTTTTTTTTATTTGCCTCTTCAAAACCTTGGTGCATCTTATACTCTGCTGCATTTTATACTCCGAAAAATACAGTATATAGATAAATAATTCTTGGCTGAAACTGTCTTTTATATTGGTTCCATATTTTCTAAACAGTGCTTTAAACTGCTGTTCACTTACCAGACTGATTCTCCACATTTGAAAAAAAAAACCAATGACCTGTTTCAAACAATGCAGCTATCCATTATGTGATTTAGAGTCTGTGATTTATGATTGAGCATGCTTGATACCTAGCCAACATCTATGGAAAGCAACATCACAAGGAAAGTTGAGGTAATCCTCAACTTATAAGCGTTCATTTAATGACCGTCGGAAGTTACAATGGTACTAAAATAAGTGACTTATGACCATTTTTCATACAACCATTGCCACATCCCCATGGTCATTTGGTCAAAATTCAGACCTTTGGCAATTGGTTCATATTTATGACGGTTGCAGTGTCCCATGGTCATGTGACCACCTTTTGTGACCTTCTGACATGCAAAGTCAATGGAGAAGCCAAATTCACTTAACAACTGTTTTACTAACTTAACAGCTGTGGTGATTCGCTTAACAACTGTTAACAATCTTAACCCTAACCCTTACATAGCAACAGAAATGTTATGTTCATCCCTGGTCATAAGATGAGGTCTACCTATAATAGTTCTGCCTTTTTTTCTTCTTCTATGACAAATTTGATCCACAAGATACTTAAACCTGTAGCAGATTTTGACAGATGCTTAAATATTCATGCCTGTAAATAAATTCATGTTGAGCCATGAGAATGAAAATTTATTGGTTCTATTTCAGTTTTAATAGTTTAGCACATTGTCCAAACCTCTGATTGCTATAAATCTTCCAAGTCAACATTATAAACTATTTAAGCCACATCTCTTTTAAGGAAAGGGTGGAAGAGTATCACAAACACATCTACACTTGTAGTGTGATGACTTTAGTTTTCCTACAGATCTTCTGTGTGAAAAATGGGATGGAATGGGATGGAATACTGGACAATGCAGGAAGATTATAAATGGCTGAGGCCATCCCCAGGCCTCTGTAAAATATGTGTGAATGAGCCACGATTATTCCCCAATAAATATCTTGTTTAGCATTTGCGTTTCATGCGCACCAAGCAATGTCTAGCCAAAATGATTGCAGATTGCACTGTTTTCACTTTCCCCAATGCTCTTTGAAAAGGACCGACAGTCATGCAAACATACAACACTGCTTGAGAATAACAGTCACGATAACTGTTCGTTGGCATTGTTCTTTCTATGGAGCAGAGACTTAAATTGCACCCTACCTGTCTTTAAACACAGTTCATCAAAGTCAACACAACAGCTGCTATAGCTCTTGCACAGGTTGTCACAACGGCACATTGGAGGATCGGCTTCGTCAAGTTCAAAGCATCGGTTTTTGCAGAGCCATAAGTAGTGATCCAGGGGGAATCTGATAAGACTGAATATGTGAGAAAGACAAGAGAGAGGGAGAGGGGGGGAGGGAAGGAGAGAGAGAGAGAGGGGAGAGGGAGAAATACCACACTATAAGTTAAGTAATTATTGGTTGATCAAAGGTTATTCAAAGGAGGTTAACCGGGCAACTACTTCATCCAGAAAAATAAAAGTATACAGTAAAGAGAGCTAAGAGATAGATGCAAGAAAAAAAATATCACCAATAAAGAGTAGACATATCTCTCCAATCACTTTTCTTATCCTGGATTAACCTGCAATAAATCAAAGCTGCATACATCCTGTGCCAAAATAACATTCCACATATTGCATGAAAAACCCACACTTTGACCAAAGTTATCCAAATTAAAGACTGCGGACCTTGGATAGAAAATGAGTAGACTGTCAAGAGAACTGAACTGAACATTATTTGGCCTAAAGAGGAGAAAAGACAGGACAGAATGTTACAGAAAGTAGGTGCTTAGAGGAAAGACTCACATCAAGCGGAGCTATTAAAGATGATACTAGAATGTAGGTCTTCAGTAAAATCAAAGGGCAAATCTGTGCTTGCATGAGGAGGCATGCAAGATGCATGAAGAGGATTCCAAGTTGCTATTCTGTTCTTCAATAGAATAATAGAATTGGAAGGGACCAATTGGAGGTCTTCTAATCCAACCCCCTGCTCAAGCAGGAGACCTATGCCATTCCAGACAAGTCTCTTCTTAAAAGCCTCCAGTGATTCTTGTGGCCCACCAGCAGCCAGCACAGCTGGCAGCAAGATTTGGACAGTGAGGAAGCTGGGGAGGAATATAGGCCAGTCTTGGAGTTTGGAGAAAGCTCTGACGAGGCTCTGCATCAGAGGCAGAGATGGGGCCAGAACTGTATACCAGTTAGCAGCTGCCTTCAGAGTCAGACATCAGTGAGGCAGACGAACAGCTGGAACCTGTTCCCAGTGTGCGCATGCACAGAGTTGCCAGACAAAGGGAACAGCTATAGAACAAGGGTTGACTTGGGAGTAAGGCCACAGATAGAAGATGAATGGCCCCTCCCAGAGGAAATAAAAGAGGAGCCAAAGGGGAGTGGAGTTTGCAGGGGACAATTAGTTCACTTAATTGGTTTGTGACTCCAAGATTCCTTGCAAAGTTTTGCAGCTATCGGCTTGGCAGCTCTCCAAGCCAGATAAGATCTGTGACTGTAAATTGAAAGACTTTGATGGATGTGAATGAGCAGAATTCATAGTAAATTAATAAAAGGGGTTTTTGTCAGGACAAGGAGTTTGCTTCATGCTCTTGGGGAAGCCTAGGCCAGAACTGTGATGGAGCATCCACAACCTCTGAAGGCAAGCCAATCCATTGGTTAATTGTTCTCACTGTTAAGGCAATTTCTCCTTGGTTCATTGTCTCTCACCTTGCGTTCTGGTGCTTTGGAAAACAGGTAGACCCTACTGTGATTAGACTGAAGACACTTTCCCAAGGACATGGTTAAGATAGGTATATCTTTTCCCAGGAATATCGAGCCCTGGATGCTCAATTACGTTCTTTCTTCACATGTAAGAAAGATCAGCTTTTAAGAGTCCTTCTCAATTTTGTTCCCAAGGGTTCAGCAAAGCAATTAAATGGGACGCTATCCAAAAAGCAATCACTTAAAGGACAAAGCATACTCTTTTTGAAAAAAAGGCTCCCATGTCTTTGTCTAATCTAGCGAATCTGTTCTCCTTCCAAGAGAGATTGAACAGTGTCACAACTTAAAAGCTTTTTAAAATCTTGGGCATCCTCCTTAATTGTTCTGCAAACTGTTAATGGATTTCTTCTTCGTGTGATGGTGGGTGTGGCTTGGTGGTCATGTGACTGGGTGGGCATGGCTGGTTGGACATGTAACTGGGTGAGCATGGCTGGTTGGACATGTAACTGGGTGGGCATGGCCAATTTGACGTCACTCACGTCCAGGGGCGCCTGGCCTGGCCTCTCCTCACCTCAAAGGCCTCAACAAGATACAATTTCCCTATTTGTTTACTACTACTGAACATCCAAATGATATTATTTAATCCTATGTATATATGCCATATGTGTACATACATATTACATAATATGGAGTGTGTATAGGCACACAAAAGGATACATCATCTACTAAATATACTGTATGTACATACATACACACATAGAGAGAGACACACACAGCTCTTCTAAAACTATACACATTCAACCTCGCATTTGGAAAAACACACCCAGAGTCCACTTTCTGCCACACATTTAACTATAACTTCTGTACATTAGAACATTACACATGCCTTCAGATGTTCTTCCCTAGCTTGCACATGACCAGTATGGTTGGAAAGGACCGGGTGTGGCTCACATGGACACAAGCGGTGCGCGCATGCATCGTAGCTGCCAGCAATGCTTCCACAAGCCTCTGCAATGCTCCAGCTGCTCAGTGGAGCATCGCGCAGGGGCTTTATGCGCCTGTGTGGAAGCGCCGAAGGCTTTAAAGAACAGGTAAGGAGCAAGGGCGGGTAGGTGGGCCCTCCGGAGCACCGTACCGAAACGGTACCTGTTGTTCCAGGCAGGCTCCGGTACGCCCGTACCAGGGCGTACCGCCTGCAACCCACCACTGGAGCCAGGAGATGTCATGGACTGAGTAAAATGTGGTAACACTCACTTAAAGCCACTCTTGCTTAGCAACCAAAATTTTGGGCTCAATTGTGGTCCTAAATCAAGGACTATCTCTGCCTTCTTCTGCATGGCAGCCTAGTAAACTCCTCCTTTCTGGCAATTTTCCTCTCTGCTAGAGGCACCAAAATAATCCAGACGATATAAGGTTTCCAGCTGGAGCAGGGGGTTAGACTAGATGGCCTCCAAGGTTCCTTCCAGCCCTAGATTGCTGTGCTGTTGTGCTGTACTGTGTTGCTGCTGCTGTGCTGTTTCTTCTCTTCTCTGTTGGCCTTCCCCACAGGCTATTTTCTAATATTAAATAGTTGTGGTAACCCTTTTTATTTCTTTAGTATAAAATGCTCGTTATTCTGATATCAGAGCAAACCTCTAAAGCCAAAGTGTAAAACTTGAAATCTTTCCCAGGAATGATGGCATGAACATTAAAGTATGTTTGGTTGCTTGTAACAAAGATATTACGGTGATATGGCTTATTGTTTTATTTTTCCCACGTGTTCTGGCTTAATCTAAGAGTTTCATGAGGACAGAAAGACTGTGTTTAAAAAGTATATAAACTTGTTTTTTTAAGTTAATCTGTTTTCAAAAGGCCGTTTAACAATTCTAGAAATATTCGTTTAGTCAAAGGAAGCAATCCATTGCTTGGAAGAATATGTTAGGCGTAACACCTTATTAAAGTCTAAGAACACATTTAAAAATAATTCTAACAACTAGAAGCCATTGAACCCCTTTAATTCTCATTGACTCTTAGTTTCTCCGATGCTCATCTATCAAAATGCAGAATAACTTTTCATACGATGATGATGCTTTTTCTCGTGGCCTCTCTCATAGTTTCATTTACCGGTTTTATTTAGCTTAACTCGTTTACACAGTTTGCACAACTGAGGTTTCTCTGCTTGGAACTATTCCAGACTGCAATTATAGTTGGGGGCATTATGACAATTGTTGGGGCACAAGCAGCTTGGACATATGTAATTGTTTGAAATTAAAATGCATGTAGGTAATATTGTGGATAAAAGAAAGAAGAGAGGAGGAGGGGAGGGAGAGGGAGAGAGAGAAAAGGAGAAGAGAAGAGAAGAGAGGGAAGGGAAGGAAGAGGGATGGAAAAAAGGGAAGGAAAGGAAGGAAAAGGAAGGAAAGGAAGGGAGATGGAAGAAAGGGAAAGGAATGGAAGGAAAAGGAAGGAAAGGAAAGAAAAGGAAGAGCGATGGAAGAAAGGGAAAGGAAGGGAAGGAAAGGAAAGGGGGAAAGGAAAGAGTTATTTAAAGAACAGTCTTCCATATAAGACACAGTATTCTGCTTACTCTGGCCTTGTATGGAATGTTATGTTTGTGTTCAAGTTCAGGTTAAAAAACCAATTTCATGAAAAAAAAAAGTGCATCTTTTAGTTCCCATTTGCTGGAGGGTAAATTTACCATATGACAGGAAAAATTACTGTATGAGGGAAGGAATGCAATTTCCTTTTTGTTTCCTGCTTCTAAGATTTATGCAAACCATGTTTATAAGGTCTCCAAATGCCGAGGTCACTAACTATGCATTACAACTGAGCACGATTCAGCAGAGGTAACTTTTTTTTAATCACCTCCTTAATCACCTGCTTCCAAAAAACCCTAAATGAAATGGGCTTGCAAGAGATGCATAAGGACAACCTAGGATAAGATTATAAATTAGGGGTTGCCTTTCATGCTTTTGATTGCCATTCTATTGGTACTTCTCAAGATGTTGAGATGGTTAGTCTGTCCTACACAGATCCATGAACTGTAGGAAACCAATGAAATCAAAGCAGCTATTTGCAGCTGGTATAACATGGGAGTGGAGTAGAGCTATGACCTTGAGGAAAAGCATATGAATTTTGTTTACTATGTAAGATTCACCCAATAATTGCTATGCTTGATATGGATTTGTTGTGGCCCGCCAGCAGCTAGCAGAGCTGGCAGGAGATTCGGACAGTGAGGAGGTTGGGGAGAAACATGGGCCAGTCTTGGAGTCTGGGGAAGGCTCTGATGAGGGCTCTGTGTCAGAGGCAGAGAGAGGGCAAGGGCTGTGTGCCAGTTATCAACTGCCTTCAGAGTCAGACATCAGTGAGTCAGACGAACAGCTGGAGCCTGTTCCCAGTGTGCCCATGCACAGAGTTGCCAGATGAAGGAACCAGCTGAAGAATAGGGAGCAACTTGGGAGTAAGTCCACAGGTGGACGAAGAGGAAATAAAAGAGGAGGGAAAGGGGAGTGGAGTTTGCAGGAGACAATTTAGTTGGTTGAACCAACTTAATTGGTTTGTGACTCTCTGAGACTCCTTGCCAAGTTTTGCAGATATCGGTCTGGCAGCTCTCCAAGCCAGATAAGGTCTGTGACTGTAAATCCTCCCTGGAAAGACTTTGCTGGATGTGAATGTGCAGAATGTGCAGTAAATTAATAAAAAGGTTTTTTGTCGGGACCAGGAGTTTGTTTCATGCTCTTGGGAAGCCTAGATCAGAACATTTGTTTTCATATTCGGGAGAGCTAGAGCAGGGAACAACAGCATTCTCATTAAAAATGGGATACTCTTTTTAATTAACTCAATTATAATGGAAATGTTCTTATCTGCTCCAGCTCTCTAAACCATAAACATAAGCCCAGGCATTCACGTTGTAGCATGTCAATCTTTCAGAATACCACCTAAATGGAAATTCTGTCAAAAAGCAGAAAGCTCCAATTGTGTTTATTCTGTTATCCTTTCCAATTTCATCTACGGCAGTAGATGTGATTTGATTAAAAAAAAAAAAACCTTTTAATGACAGTGCTACGGATGGCAAGAGAATGACAGGCCACAAACACGGGGAAGGTTCTGTATTTGATCCATGGTTTCCCTAATTTTAAAAAAGATAATTGAGAAAGAATCCTGCTTGGGAATATATAAACGGTAGAATAATTTAATCTTGTGTAACAACAGACTTGTTCTCCTATGCTTTTCAATGCCCGTAATAAAGATTTGATTCGAATTGACACTTGTTCTCAAATCACCCGCCTAAGACGATTGTATTTTACCTATTTGCTTTGCTTGAATAGGAAGCAACGCATGTAATGTCACACATTTTTTTTTATAATAGGAATACTGCTGAGTAATCATGTCCTGTAAAAGGACAGAGGGAAATCAAGGACAGAATTGGGCTGTGGCTTTTCGGAAGTACAGATCAGCAGTTTCTATCTCGTGTCGTACAAAAACGCATCAAGGACACAATCAGCAAAGCAAGGTTTCAGTGTCAGGAATGACAACACAACGTTGCAGCAAGCAGAGCATCTCCAAGCAGCTAAAGGATCTCTTTCCCAAGTGTAAAAGAAGCTACTCTGTTAGTGTAAGCCTTAAGGTTATGCTTCAAAACAATCACAATGGAAGCTATTCATTTCATGGTTAGGTCAAAAAAAGTCAGATAAATCAATAGACTTATATATCGCTTCACCGTGCTTTTTACAGCCCTCTCTAAGTGGTTTACAGAGTCAGCGTATACCCTCAACAATTTGGCTCCTCATTTTACCCACCTTGGAAGGATGGAAGGCTGAGTCAACCTTGAGCCGGTGGGAATCGAACTGCTGAACTGCTGGCAGTCAGCAGAAGTAGCCCCGCACTACTTCATTCTAACCACTGTGCCACCGTGGCTCTTTAAAGGAGAGTATTTATAGGCCAGGGTTGAAATGAGGGGTCTTGGTGCTCTCTCTAACTAGTGCTGATGATGTTACCTAGTTTGGGTAATGAGATATCTACAAGAAGAAGAGATTGGACAACCATTTGTCTGAAATGATGTAGGGTTTCTTGCCTGAGCAGGGCGTGGGACTAGAAGACCTCCAAGGTCCCTTACAACTCCGTTATTCTCTTCTGTTAATACCAAGCTGTGAGAGAGTATCAAGGACCCGTCAGTTGTGGCGGCGCGGTGGTTAGAATGTAGTATTGCAGGCTAATTCTGCCAACTGCCAGAGTTCAATCCTGATCAGCTCAAGGTGGATTCAGCCTTCCATCCTTCTGAGGATGATAAACCGAGGACCCAGACTGTTGGGGGGGCAAGATGCTGACTCTGTAAACTGCTTAGAGAGGGGCTGTAAGGCCGTATATAAGTCTAAGTACTATTGCTCAGTCAGATGAATGCTAGATAAAAGCAAATTAAAACCAGGTTAACTTAAGTGTACTCTGTGCAAACTTTAAACCACATGGTTTATTAAGAGCTAAGAGGTGGGCCACTCTGGATCCTAAACATAGTGATTCAATGCAGCCGTCACTTATCTAAAAGCATCGTCTCCCGAAAGAGTTTTAATTCAGAAGTCAGCGTGGAAGAGACTTTCAAGTCAGTTATAATTCCTTCACGGGTAGCTGGGCTGTTTTAATAAATCCAGACATATGTTTGGAATTTGCAAGTACTGCCACCAGCACCTGCAAGAGGATTGCAAGCGAAACTCCAGCAACAGATGGAGAAAACATTTTCCACGTTACTTAGAAAGCAGCTGGGTCAGACAGCAGAACGTGTTCAAAAGCAATGCAAAGTACTTTCACACACAAGCCAAACTCCACAGCGAATGTCAAAAGGCCTCTGTCTCAAACATCCAGGCAGGCTTCTCCCGGAGGCTGCTGCTCCATCTGCAACCACCATTACTAATAATAGGAATCATGTGTGCTTATCAAAGCGTTAAGACAGGCTCCTTTGATCTGGCATTTGTTACCAGTTAAACTTAACTTATCCCGCATACTGTAACAGCTCTCCCTTCTCTGCGCAGACAATTGTCCAGCTCTCCCTTTTGTGATAAGGCGCGCAAAGCTTTCTGATCTCGCATTCTGTACATCCTGTTTCCATTGCTTTGATACATTAGAAACAACTTTGGCAAGGACAGCACATGGAGAGAGAGAGAGGGAGGGAGGGAGGGAAAGGGAGAGGGAGGGAGAGAGGGAAGGAGGATCGTGCTCATTATAATAGAACCAGCAAATTGACTATGGTTTCACTTCTCCAATGGAAACAAGCTTTGTTCACTGTAAACTGTAAACAAAGAGGATGCTAGGCATAAGCAGAGCATATTTGCAGATTCCTCGCCTTATCCTTAAGGAGCATCAACAGCTGATATTTAGCCAATCAAGCTGTTTTTACTGCATTACCAAGAGCTCCTTCGGAAGTTGTTCCAAACGGAGCCAGACTTGGCTTTTTACATTTCCAAAAAAAAAAGATTTTGATGCTCTGATTCTCAGGAATATCTAACTGTCTGAAATGGATGTCCTGCTTGAACAATGGGGTTGGACTAGAAGACCTCTAAGGTTCCTTCCAACTCTTCTATTCTGTCCTGTTATTAATTCTGTAGACAAATGCTTTGTTTCCAAGCTTTTAATTCAATTTCCCCAACTGGTGCCTCTTTCAAAGCCTTGGGAAATCACTTCACCACCAGCCAGTGCAGCATTAGCCATGCTGTCTTGGAGAAGAAGAAGAAGGAAAAAAAAACCTCCAGAGCTAGAAGCCAACACATCTGGATGGCTCCAACTTGGAGAAGATTGTATTAAAGCCAACTTCCCCTCTTCCTTTTGTATCAGAGAAAAACTACTGTATGACTCAGGACAACCAACACATCTGAAAACCGCTGATCGTTAGAAACAGAAATGTGCCACGAGATTCTTTCTTAGACCAAGGAGACAAGTTGCCAAGAGTGTTTTAGCCAAGCTCACAGAAATATCTTTCAAAATTAGGGCCAAATAAAGAGGGAAGAAATGGAAAGTTCTAGAGGCATCAGAGTGGCAATTACTGTATTGGAAGGAGGATAACAGATGAAACGAGCCTTTGGCGTGCCCAAGTTACATCTGTATATATTTTCAAGAGTAGCATTTCTATTGCACTGCTTGGTGCCAAATTTATGCAACTCGGGCTTCTGTGAAGGGATGTGCATTTGCTTCCCGTATACAAACACCAGCAAAAAAATGGTATGATAAATGCATGTATTTATTTATAAGGCGTAAACAATAACTCCATCGCGATTATAAAAGCTATTCAAAGGAACACACTGCCCATCAGAAAGAATGGAAAACCACTCCAAAGTCGAATTACAAGCTGTGTAAAATATTGTAGCCCTTCCCTTACTTTGTTTTTTTTAAAAAAAAAAACAGATCTGAGATGTTGAATGCACATTTTTGACAAGGAGATAGGAGGGAGTGCAGTGCAAATAGGAGGGAGTGCAGCCTGCATTTTGTTCCCCCCTGAAATAAAAGGAAACCAACTTTAAAGAAAATGTGTACGTTGGAGAACTTCCAACATGAGACACCTGCTTTTTTTTCTCTGTCCTTCTAACTCTCCCTCTCCTCTCTCTTTGTATTTGCTCATTTCTACTTTGCAGAACCAACAGGACTATCAAAGCAGATAATAAGACATCTCTACTTGGAAACAAACTAATCCAACAGAACAAGAATTGTTCGTATTATTTCAGGGATGTAGGGGGAACTGCCTTCCCCACCCAATATGATCCATTAAATATGATCACAAACACACAAAACGTATCTCCTCAGCCCCCAGTCCATAAACGGAATAGGTCTGACTCAATCTTTCTCCCACAGAGAGAAGTAAATAGGTTACCTATAAGCACATTCTGAAGGTCAACCAGCAGAAGCTTTTTCACATAACCTTTGATATATTTGGGGGGCAGTCGGGAAAAAAGAGGATGACAAAAAGGTACATTTTAGGACACCCCCGTTCACCTCCCCCAACCAAGCCTCTCCTTCCCAAGTGGCTGCACAAACGGACCCTTTAACCCATATTATACCTGAGTCGGGACCCTCCTCCCCAAATTCACCAGATCTTCTGACACGATGAGCTGTAAATCCAGCACAGACGTTCATGCCCAAAACCAAACCGAGCAAGGTTACCTGTAGAGAAGAAGAAGAAGAAGAAGAAGAAGAAGAAGAAGAAGAAGAAGAAGAAGAAGAAGAAGAAGAAGAAGAAAGAGAGAAAGCCAGGAAGAGAGAGAAAAGAGAGAGAAAAAGGAGAGAAGTTAATAAAACAAAGCAAGTTTTGAGGTCTTCTTCCTTCCTTCCTTCCTTCCTTCCTTCTTTTTCTCCTTCTTTCTCTTTCCTTCCTTCCTTCTCTTCCTTTCATTCCTTCCTTCTTTTTCTCTTTCCTTCTTTCCTTCCTCCCTTCTTTCTTTTTCTTTCTTCCATTCCTTCTTCCTTCCTTTTTATTAAGGACTTTTCTACGATTTTGCAGCATAGGAAAACAGTGGTTCCAAACGGCACATCCCGTCTCCTCGCCGAAAGAGTAAAAAGCCACGCTAAGCGGGGGACCCATGAATCCGCCCCCAGCCTGGAGTTCTAACATCCGACCCCCATTTCTTGCCTCGCATCAGGGTGGGTCGGGGATGGGGGAAGAGCCCCGATCCCGTCTTCTTGGGGCACCGGCATCTCGCCCGCCTGCCATCCCGCTATCCCGGGCCGCCCAAAGCCCAAGGGGGCTCCTCCCGTACCTGACAGAGCCGCCACCCGCTTGCCTTGGCCATCCTCCTCTCGGTGCCCGGCCGAGGAGCCTCCTTGGGGCAGGAAACGGAGCGCGGCGCTCTTGTTTGCACAGACTATCGGCTACAACTAATCCCACCTGGGGAGGTCGATCCGCTTCCCCGTGATTTGTCCAGGGGGAGGTTTCATCACGTCCCGCTTCACAAATCGCAGCGCGCCAGGGCCCGAAGCCGCCTGCAAGGCATCGCCCGCCCGCCCGTTTGCCCTCCCACTCGCCCCCCTCCGACCTCTCACGCACCCGTTTCGGGGCTCCCGTCCGGGCCGGGCCGCCAGGAGCTCGCCTGGTGGGGGCCCCCGATGTCATGATCGCCCGGATCCTTCGTGCCAACGTGAAGCGGGATGGCGAGAGAGAGGGCGCCGGGGCTGTGCGCGCGCACTCCCATCGCTGCCCCTCCGAGCGGCGGCGGCGGCGGCGGCGGGAGGATGGTTTCCTCGGGCGCCGAGGGAAGGCGAGAGAGAGCGAGCGAGGCAGCCGCGGTGGGTTGAACGAGGGGGCGAGGGCCGCGCTTCGGCTGGGAGCGGACCCACCAGGACTAGGGGAGCGGGGGATAGGATAGAAAAGACTGGAAAGCCATGTAAGAAAAGACTGGTCGGCAACCTTAAACACTTAAAGAGCCATTTGGACCCGTTTCCCACACCGGGAGCCACAAAACCCTTCCCGTTCCTGACTATTTCCTGAGCAAAACTAGCATATGTCGTTGAATTAAACATTCTATTTTCTCCTGAAAGTTTTCTTTTCTTCGATTTATCCACGGTTGACCAACCGGGGGTCGAAAGGCTCAATAAATTGTGTGCCACATTAGTGATTGAGATGCATATTTTGAGCAACAGGGAGCTGCAGCGGATGAAAGAGCCACATGCAGCTCAAGAGCCACATGCGGCTCCAGAGCCCCGGGTTGCTGACCCCTAGACTGGATAGTCAGTTGTCTGAAATAGGATAGGGTCTCCTGCTTCAGCAGGGGGCTAGACTAGAAGACCTCCAGGGTCCCTTCCAGCTCTATTCTTATAGCAGTCTTACTAGTAAAGGAGAATATTTGTAGCTCAGGGTTGACATGAGTGTGGGCTTGGGGCTCTCTGAGCTTGCTTCTTTTCTTGAAGAGGTTTCATTACCCAAGCTGGGTAATACCACATCAGTGCTATTGGAAGATAGCAGTCTTGCAGTATCTGAGAGCCTCCACAAAGAAGAGGAGGGGACAAACCTGTTCTCCAAAACCCTTGAAGGCAGAACAACAGTGCTACTCATCCACGGAGCCCTACTTCTAGATGTGGGAGCACACATTTGTATTCTCTGTTGCAAGACAGCTGCCGCCTTCTTTTTTTAATCAAGTTTTTTTTTTAATTTTTTGTTACACATACATATTTATGAACAAAGTGTTGTCCGTTGTTTTTTTCTTTTCTTTTTACATCTTCCCATGTACATCATAATTCATTTTACATCATAATTCTGTTCCAATTTCAGCTCTATTGTTCTCTTTCCATATTTCCCATTTTGCCCTTATTTTCTTTTTAATATATCTACAATGTCATTAATATCCCCTTCAAAGTTAATTCAAATTATCATTCCCTATTTCATCTATTAGTCTATTTTACTCCAGTGAAAACCTCTAGCTGTTTTCCATTTTCCATCCCCCCCCCCCATATTCTTCTTCTTCAGTTAAACCCTGTATTATTCTCTTCTCTCCTATTCCCTGGTCTGAGTTATCCATCTATTTTTCTTATTTTCTTCTTGCCATTTAAGGTTTCACACACATTTGTAGTGTAATTCACTGTACATCCATGATCTCAATTTAACTAATTTAACATTTTTTAAAAATAACTTTTACGTTATATCACAATAATCTTTAAGACAGCTGCCTTCTGATTAAAGAAGCAACACACCACTTTTGACACAAGGGCTAGACAACAGACTCAGAGGTTGAATCTGGGACCTTGCAAAGATCCCCAAACTACAATGCCCAATGTCTCTATGGAGACTCTCAGTCATCCAGGTCATAGTTGACACAAAGGAGCTTCCCCCATCCCTTGCAAGACAACTGGATGGTTTATTATTTGAAGAGGAAGAAGATATTTTGCTTCTCACCCAAGAAGCTTCATCAGTTTTAACTACAACTCCTAATATCTCAAAGGTGTTAATGTCCCATCCCCCCCCAAAAAAATCCAGTTGCCTTTTGGGGGGGAAAATGACTGAGAATTTCTATAGATGCAACTCCTAAGGTCTCTCCTCATTGAGCGGGTAGCTGTGGGTGCTGCTGGAAGTTGTAGTTCCCCATCTCTGATTTACAAGTCCCCACTTTGAAATGTAACCTCTGTAAGGTACACAGCTGGAAGGTTAATATATGTTGTTGGTGCTGAGAAGTGAAACGCTTAATGAGATCTCAGGAGAAGAATCGAGGGTCTGTGGTGCTGACTTGGATTGAGTTCCCTATCTCCGTGATGGTGACTTTATGGCATGCGTGCCACAGGTGGCACATGGAGCTATTTCTAAGGGCACGCGAGGCGTTGCCCTATTGGCTCCAGCGTGCATGCGTGCACTTGCCAGCTGATTTTGGCCTTCATTTTCGGCTGTTTTTTGCCCTCCGGAGGCTTCTCTGAAACCTACGGAGGGCAAAGAACAACCCAATGTGTAAACCGGAAGTTCGGGAACAGACTTCCAGTTTGCGTGTTGAGCCACTTTCCGCCCTCCTGGAGGCTTCAGGAGGCTTCCCTGAAGCCTCCGGAGAGAGAGAAAAGGCCCTATGGGCAACCCGGAAGTTCATTCCCGAACTTCCTGTTTGCGTGTTGGGCCATTGTTTGCCCTCCAGAGGCGTCAGGGAAGCCTCCTGAAGCCTCTGGAGGACAAAAAACGGCTCAAGGCACAAAGTCAGAAAGCAGGCTGAAAGAGGGCCTCTCGGGGAGGCAGGGGAGGCCATTTTCACCCAGTCTCCAAGAAAGCCATGTGACCATGCATGGGGCAGCAGGGCGGGGGGGAGGGTGTTCATGCACACATGCACAGGGGTCACAGCACGGGTGAGATTAAGTTATGGTGTGGGCATCTGAGCAAGCACGATAGGGTGCATGCTCGTGGATTTGGCACCCGAGGTGAAAAAGGTTCGCCATCACTGCCCAATGTTTTAAATGTGTAGTGCTGAATGCTTTACATTTGGCCAAGAGAGAAATAGGTCGAAACAGGGCCTTCTCTACAGAGAAGTTCCCTGAAAAAGAGATCTCACATGAGTCCAGAAGCTCGGAAGATGAAACGTCTGGTCCTGGTGACCAACCCACATTGGATCCTGCAACATTATCTTGGGACACACATATTCACTTTCATCCGTGAAGGTCAAAACAATATATAATATAGGGGTCTATATTGGGTCCAAGATACGCGATGGCTCAGGGGATAAAACACTGAGCTTGTCTCTAAGAAAGGTCGGCAGTTCACCGGTTCGAATCCCTAGGGCCGCGTAATAGAGTGAGCGCCCGTGACTTGTCCCAGCTTCTGCCAACCTAGCAGTTTGAAAGCACGTAAAAATGCAAGTAGAAAAATAGGAACCACCTTTGGTGTTCCATGTGTCTTCAGCATTAGTCATGCTGGCCACATGACCAGGGAGACATCTTCAAACAGCGCTGGCTCCTCGGCTTTGAAACGGAGATGAGCACCACCCCCTAGAGTCGGGAACGACTAGCACATATGTGCTAGAGGAAACTTTACCTATATTGGGTCCAGATGCAACCATGCCTCATTGCAATCAATAAGATTTAAGTCTATAATGGCTAACTCAAGCATCCATCAGTTCAAGAGGCTCTGCTTTGAACCCAACTAAGTGCTCACAATCTAAGGTGAAAACTAATCCTTAGCATTTGTGATAAGGTGCATGTTTCATGCTCCAAGCTCGGTTTGCTATTCAGAGATGTCAGTTTTAGAAGTTGCTGGCTCCTCCTGAACTCTGTATCAGGGACAACATCTGTACCAACAAAACATTTGATTGCTACCCGCACCAGTCTGATTTGCAAAGCCACGTGGGTTGAAAATGATGGCTCCCCCTGAACTCTGTATCAGGGACAACATCTGTACCAACAAAACATTTGATTGCTACCCGCACCAGTCTGATTTGCAAAGCCATGTGGGTTGAAAATGATGGGTTGTAACTGGATAGTTGATCCCCTTCCAGGTACTCTGGAAGGCAGTCTTGATTATGGGGCTTAAGGCTAGAGATAAGCCTTGATTTTCAATCACTTATTTCACAACTGTCTGAAGGTACGGCAACACTGAAAAAGTGAGTTATGATTGTCACAGGGTTCCTAGAGTCTCTAATCAAAATTTAGGCCCTTGGGAACTGGCCAAGATTTATGAGCGTTGCAATATTCCAGGGTCATGTGATTGCTACTTGCAGCCTTCTCAGCCAGCTTCCGACAAGCAAAAACCAATAGGGGAAACCAGTTTTGCTTAATGACTCCATGCTTCATTTAATGAACATGGTGGTTCCTTAAAAAACCATGGCAGATGTCGTAAATGGGACAAGAGACACTTAACTACTGCATCACTCAAGCCCCCTTTTTGTTGTTGTTAGTTGCAAAGTTGTGTCCGAACCATCGTGACCCCATGGACAACATTACTCCAGGCCTTCCTGTCCTCTACCATCCCCTGGAGTCCATTTAAGCTCACGCCGACTGCTTCGGTGACTCCATCCAGCCAACTCATTCTCTGTCATCCCCTTCTTCTTTTGCCCTCAATATTTCCCAGCATTCGGCTATTCTCCAGTGAGTTCTTCCTTCTCATTAGGTGGCCAAAGTATTTGAGTTTCATCTTCAGGATATGGCCTTCTAAAGAGCAGTCAGGGTTGATCTCCTCTAGGACTGACTGGTTTGATAGCCTTGCAGTCCAAGAGACTAGCAGGAGTCTTCTCCAGCACCATACTTCAAAGGCCTCAATTCTTTAGCTCTCAACCTTTCTTATGGTCCATCCTTCACAGCATACATTGCAACTGGGAAAACCATAGCCTTGACTACATACACTTTTATACTTTAGTCTGTATTTAACTGACATAATTTTTATTTGCCTTTTTATTTAGGCTTTCACTGTAAGCTTCTCACAGTCGCTTTGGATGGTGAGATGGGCATCATAGAAATTAAATAACTAAAATAAACAGCCACCTCACTTAGCAATGGAATGGTTATGGTCTTAAGTTAAGGTCACCCCCTTGTACTTGGTAGCTATAGTTGGTCCAGAATGCCGAGGCTGAAAAAGCATGTTTCATTTTTCCTGGATAGCATCCCTAGTTTGGGAACTATATATTCTGACCGAGACTTTCCGAGAGCATGAAGCAAACTCCTTGTCCCGACAAAAAAAAACCTTTTATTAATTTACTGTGAATTCTGCTCATTCACATTCAGCAAAGTCTTTCAAGGGAGGATTTACAGCCACAGATCTTATCTGGCTTGGAGAGCTGCCAGGCCAATATCTGCAAAACTTGGCAAGGAGTCTCAGAGAGTCACAAACCAATTAAGTGAATTAATTGTCTCCTGCAAACTCCACTCCCCTTTCACTCCTCTTTTATTTCTTCTGGGAGGGGCCATTCATCATCCACCTGTGGCCTTACTCTCGAGTCGGCCCTTGTTCCTTAGCTGTTTCCTTTGTCTGGCAACTCTGTGCATGCGCACACTGGGAACAGGTTCCAGCTGTTCGTCTGCCTCACTGATATCTGACTCCGAAGGCAGCTCATATGGCTCTGGCCCCCTCTCTGCCTCCGACACAGAGGCCTCATCAGAGCCTTCCCCAGACTCCGGGACTGGCCCATGTTCCTTCCCAATCTCCTCACAGTCCGAATCTGCTGCCAGCTCTGCTTGCTGCTGGTGGGCCACAACACTATATTGGTTACAAGTTGACTTCTCAGCCCAATTTAAGGTATTGATTGTCACCTTTAAAGCCTTTTATGATTCAGGACTAGAGATCTTGCTCTCTGTTCATTCAAAAAGGTCTGTAAAGACAAGCTGCCTTTGAATTCCCACTCAGAGAGTGTTATCACTCAAAGGACCATGAAAACAGTCAAAGGACCTTTTTCAATGCCTGTTGGCTCATGATACGTAGAAGCAAAAACTCCAGCTTTTGATCAATCACTCTCATAATCTTGGGGGGGGGGAGAGAAACAGGGACCACCTTTGATAAATAGTCCTATTTACAGAGTAGATTATCATAGTGGAGAGAGTTATGGTTACAAACTGAGGGTTAAAATTTATTTGCTCAGGCAAATTATTTACTAAGGTGGTGGCCACTTTTTTCCCAGTCTAATGAAAGCACTTTACACTGAATATTTACCAACAGCCACCATTTGCCAACATCTTATTTTAAAAGGTAACAAATTTTTAGATCCTTCAATAATAATCTTAGATGTTATTATTATTAGATTTCAGCACTTCGTGCATCTACAGTTCACTTCAACGTCTCCAGCTTCCTGATATAAACTTCCTAAGACACCTTACTTCCAATGGTACGTTGATCATTATTGCAGACGCTCAAAATCAGGATGATATCATGTGGCTTCATTCAACTAGCTTCTCTTACTCAATTGACTGTCTTTCCTTATTAAATGATAAACTGCCTTCCCACGCAAAAGAGGAGATGGAATGGCACTATATATAAGAAATAACTACATCTCTACAGAAATAGAGCACAACAATGATGAAAACTATCTTGAATGCATTTGGGTCAATATTAAAGGTTGGGGGGGTGGGAATGACATTGCCATAGGTCTATACTACAGGCCACCCAACCAAGCAGAGGAAGTAGATGAACTTTTTGCTAGTCAACTAACTAAGGTATGTGGGAAGCACACCACAATAGTAATGGGGGATTTTAACTACCCTGACATCAACTGGGAAACAAACTCTGCACCAAGTGGAAGATCCAACAGGTTCCTAACGAACCTAGCAGACAACTTTGTTTCCTAAAAAGTAGAGAAGGGAACAAGGGGATCGGCCATATTAGACTTAATTCTCACTAATAGAGAGGAAATGATAGAAGGTGTTGAAGCCACAGGAACCCTGGGGGCAAGTGACCATGAAATATTGGAATTCAACATTATGCAAACACAAGTAGTAGAACAAAGTCAAACTAGAGTCTTGGATTTTAAGAGAGCTAATTTCAATAAACTTAGAGAGAGCTTGGGAAGAATTCCATGGATGAGAATCCTCAAGGGGAAAACAACTCAAGAAGCTTGGGAAATTTTGAAAAATGAGATTACAAAAGCTCAGTCTAGCACAATACCAATGAAGAAGAAAAATAACAGCTCCCAAAAGAAACTAGCATGGCTGCATAACGAACTCTCTGACAAATTGAAAGACAAAAAAGTTAAGTATAAAAAGTGGAAATGGGGGGGGGGGACATAACTAAGGCAGAATATCAGCAAATAGCCCGAGCCTGTAAAGATGAAGTAAGAAAAGCTAAGGCTCACAATGAAGAAAGGCTTGCCACTAAAGTAAAAAATAACAAAAAAAGCTTCTTCCAACATGTTAAAAACAAGAAAAGAGTCAAGGAAACAATTGGTCCATTGCTGGGAGAAGGTGACAAGCAATAGGGAGAAAGCAGAATTATTTAACTCATTTTTTGCATCTGTCTTTACACAAAGGTATAAAACAGTCCAACCTATCAAAAACAACATCACAAAAATCAGATTAGGAACACAAATTCAAATAGGGGAGACAATGGTAAGTGAGCATCTGTCTACCCTAGATGAGTTCAAATCACCAGGACCAGATGGATTACACCCCAGGGTTCTGAAGGAACTGGCAGATGAGATCTCAGAACCACTGAACTATATCTTTCAGAGATCCTGGAGCACCGGGGAACTGCCAGAGGACTGGAAAAGAGCTGATGTGGTTCTCATCTCCAAATAAAGAAAAAAAATAGATCCAGGAAACTATAGACCTATCAGCCTGACCTCAATACCAAGAAAGATTCTGGAAAAGATAATCAAGCAACAAATTAGCGAACACCTAGAAGTAAACAAAGTAATAGCCGAAAGCCAAGATGGGTTTGTCAAAAACAGATCATGCCAAACTAATCTTATTGCATTCTTTGACAAAGTGACAAAATTAGTGGACCAGAGGAATGCCATTGATGTAGTTTACTTGGACTTCATTAAGGCATTTGATAAGGTAGACCATAACCTACTACTAAATAAAGTAGAAGAATGTGGGTTGGTTAGCATCACCACCAGATAGATTTGTAACTGGCTGACCAACTGCACTTAACGTGTAGTCCTCAATGGAACTGCATCTACATGGAGGGAAGTATGCAGTTGAGTACCCCAAGGCTCTGTTTTAGGCCCAGTACTGTTCAACATCTTCATCAATGATTTGGAGAAGGGAATAAATGGGGAACTCATCAAATTTGCAGATGACACCAAGCTGGCAGAAATAGCCAACACTCCAGAAGACAGGCTTAAGAAACATACATATGAAGAACGGTTGCAGGACTGGGTATGTCTAGTTTAATGAAAAGAAGGACTGGGGAGACAGTAATCAACCATATTATACCACAAAGCAATGTGAATGCAATAACAAAAATGTTAGAAGATACTGTAAATTAAGGGTCATCTAGTCCAATCCTCATATTAGGAATTCAGTTTTCTCTTTTTAAAATTTATTTGTGTGTGTCTGTGTGTGTGTGTGTGTGTGTGAGTGTTTCTGTGTGTGGGTGTGTATGTGTGTTCCAGCATAACTCTGGAACGCCTTGAGCAATTTCAACCAGACTTGGTACATAAATGATTTACTCTCTGGAAGCAAATACTGGGGTGGGGGGGGGGGGAAGATACCCCTAACATCCCTTGGGGGATGTTCTGTTAAGATACAGTTTGTTGTGCCTTAAAATGGCTTCTACTGTACTGCCGTAAAATGGCTTCTACTGTACAGCGCAGTGGAGTTGCCATGGTAATGGCTTCACAGTACTCCACAAGGAGGCTCCCTCTGATAAGGGGGAAAATCCAACATTAGAAATTACGTTTGGTCTGGACTCCAGATATTTTTCCCCGTTATAAATAAATACCTGGGCAATGCCAGGTTATCAACTAGTAAAATATAAAGAAGAAAATAGGAAATTAAGAGAATTCACCATTTTCTTTTTAAAAAATTCCTCAGTATGTTTCTTCCACACAGCTGAGCACAACTTGAATGGGGAACACTTCTCAAATCTCAATTGGCATTATTAGAAGTTGCACCCTTTCGACAATTTTTCTAGGCATCTGATCTTTACACACACACACACACACACACACACACACTCACACACACACACACAGACACACACACACGTACCCTATCATGATGTTGTCCTTTCCTGCGGTTTACGTGGCAAAGCAATTCCATCTCAGCAGAAGCCTTGGTTTTTCAGCAAAATTATATGTTACATTCTCCAGAGAGATGCTCGGTTTAATTCTAAAGCAGAGCCCTATTTGCTTGCCCTGCACTGCATTGCCTGAAGAACATAGAACTGAGCATTTCTACAGAACTACAAAAATGTACAGGAACTACACAATGGCAAGGCATAAAATATTTTCACAAATCGCAGTGAAGCATTTCCTCTCTCTCTCTCTTTCTGCTGGGCTGTTTACACTTACTACCAGCCCTCAGAGCAAAAGGGAATCATATTAAAAATCAGTTTTGTGCTCTGGCTAATAATTTAATGTTTATTCCATGCTAGGAGGGCATGTAAAACAGTGTAAAGCCTACACACTTGAAATTTGGCATGTATGTTCCTCTTGCCTTTTAGGTGTTTACCAAGAAAGGATTTTTAAAAAAAATGACTATCAGATCATTAGTATTTCTTATATTATTAATAACAAGCTTGGATGTTAAGGAGTCAGATGGTCTATTCCCCCTCCCCACCTGAAAAGAACTCTATTCCAACTGCCACTTGGGTGTGGGCATGGCCAACGTGCAACTCATCCGGCCCGTGAGTTGGGAGTTTAGACATTCTATGCACACACACACCCGCTCCCTACCTGAAAGGGACAGAAGGGGATAAGATAGGAGAGGCCTCTGTGTGGCAAGCCTGAGGAAGAGAAGGGGATAGGAGAGGAACAATGGGGCCAGCCTGATGGAGAGAAGGGGATAGGAGAGGATCAATGGGGCCAGAAATTGGGTGACTATATGCATTTGACAAAAAGAAAGGAGGGAAGGGAGGGAGGGAGGGAGGGAGGGAGGGAGGAAGGAAGGAAGGAAGGAAGGAAGGAAGGAAGGAAGGAAGGAAGGAAGGAAGGGAGACATATTGCATGAATGCATAAGTAAGCAAGTAAGTAGAAATCCATATGAGATTATAAATCCATATGAGATTCCCAGGCTGATAAATGGGAATGAACAAATTACTTCCTTTATAAAGCATGGATGTCAAACCTTGACAACTTTATGACTGGTAGGCTTTAACTCTCCTGGAATTCTGGGAGTTGAAATCCACAAGTCTTAAAGTTGCCAAAGTAGAATGCCCTTGCTTTAAAGGGTATTAAACCAAAAGAACCTATCTGTGTAATAGTAAGGCTAAGCTTTAGAAAAGGTTTACCAACATCCTTCAGGTATGTTCCAAGTAATCATCACCATCATTCCAAGCAATAGGCAAACTCTCTACTACAGAAAGGGCGGCAGGAACGAGAGAGAAAGGCTGAAAGAGAAGTTATTAGTCTGTGTCTGTTGGAAGAGTTTGCAACCACGCAGAGCTTTGAAACGGGGCCTTCCAGATTTACCGCTCAAAGCCTTAGCTATTCCCCAGCCTTTTCCAACACTCAAAAGCGAGTCAAATGCCTGTTTGGCAAACTGATCATACATCGCTGCACCTTGGCAGAAAATGCTGTTTACTTTCAGATGTCTCATTACAGGCACTCTCGTGTTAAACAAAGGCCTTATTTCAGGATGAGACATGCTTTATGGGGCTGGCAGAGAGAAATCAAGGATGTTGTCATCGAGAATGGAGCTGGACTCATGGTCAGCTTTACCTTTGAGCAAGTTGCAAAAACTACAGCATTTGAAGCAGTGATGGGATTCAATTTTATTTCTACTACCCTTTCTGTGGGCATGACTGGGTGGGCATGGCGTGGTTGGGTGGGCGTGGCTTGGTGGGCATGGCAGGGGAAGGTTACTGAAAAATCCCCATTTCCTCCCAATCAGCTTGGACTCGGAAGGCAGAGAATAGATGGGGGCGGGGCCAGCCAGAGGTGGTATTTACCAGTTCTCTAAATGACCCAAAATTTCCGCTACCGGATCTCCAGAACTGGTCAGAACCTGTTGAATACCACCTCTGATTTGAATCCAGTAACAAATTTATGTGGGAGTTCAAAATCAGTGAAGAGGTTGCTAGGCCTGATGGTCTCATATGAACCAGACAATATAAGCATTAATAAAAAAGAAGTGGACATCAGTGGCTAGGATAATATGTGGGTCAATTTTTCTTGCCTTAGCTGAAAACAAGCCATTTTGACAGAAGGAGCTGGGGGGGGGGAACAACCCCACCTTCTTACAAACATCAGAAACTGTTTTTCAGCAATGGCATTCAACATTAGATAAAGCCACAATTTGCTTAACCAATTTGGATAAGGCACAGCTGGCTACCTTCATACATTATACTAGAGCTACCTCTACAAGGACATCTAACGGTGACCTTTGAAACAAGTGCATTTACCTGAAAATCAGGTAAATTCATGCTGAGGAATGTAGGCATTCCAGTAGATTAGCATTCAAGGATACATTTGGAAGCCTATCAGATTTATACCATAGGGGCTAATTCCAATGGCATGGAGACTAGACAACACATGCAGATCTCTATACAGACTAATCAGGCATGCGGATCTAAAGCAAAAGGGTCAAGAACAACAAGATCTAGACCTGAAGACATGATTTTGCCATCAGGCCAGAGACCCCAGGGTACTACGGAGCCCACCAAGTGGTTGGTCCGATTGTGTTAATTCCACTCTATAATCCCTTGGTAAGGCCACACTTGGAATACTGCATTCAGGTTTGGTCACCACGATGTAGAAAAGATGTGGAGACTCTAGAAAGAGTGCAGAGGAGAGCAACAGAGATGATTAGGAGACTGAAGAATGGTTGCAGGAACTGGGTATGTCTTAATGAAAAGAAGGACTAGGGGAGACATGATAGCAGTGTTCCAATATCTCAGGGGTTGCCACAAAGAAGAGGGAGTCAAGCTATTCTACAAGGCACCTGAGGGTAGCAATAGCAATAGCAGTTAGACTTATATACCACTTCATAGGGCTTTCAGCCCTCTCTAAGCAGTTTACAGAGTCAGCATATTGCCCCCAACAATCTGGGTCCTCATTTTACCCACCTCGGAAGGATGGAAGGCTGAGTCAACCTTGAGCCAGTGAGATTTGAACAGCCAAACTGCAGAACTGCAGTCAGCTGAAGTAGCCTGCAGTGCTGCATTTAACCACTGCGCCACCTCGGCTCTAGAACAAGGAGCAATGGGTGGAAACTAATCAAGGAGAGAAGCAACTCAGAACTGAGGAGAAATTTCCTGACAGTTAGAACAATTAATCAGTGGAACAACTTGCCTCCAGAAGTTGTGAATGCCCCAACATTGGAAGTCTTTAAGAAGATGTTGGATAGCCATTTATCTGAAATGGAATAGGGTTTTCTGCCTAGACAGGGGGTTGGACTAGAAGATCTCCAAGGTCCCTTCCAACTCTGCTATCATATTGTTGTCGTCAGGAGTATCATTATGCTTTGTCAACCATGAAAGACAGGGAAGGGCTTTTTACTATACTGGTAGTTCTCATTTAGTGACTTCTTGTTCATTCAAAGTTACAACAGTGCTCAACAAGACGACTTATGGCCGGTCCTTGAAGTTGTGGCTGTCACAGTGTCCCCACAGTCACAGGATCATGATTGGGGCGCTTGGCAATCGGCAGACAGTTACAATGGTCACAGCTTCCCATAGTCACATCATCACCACTTGTGATCTTCACTGCCAGCTTCCAATAAGTCAAGTCAATGGGGAAACCAGCCACAACCTGATGTTGCGCTTAATGACTCCACATCATTGCTTAACAACCACAACCTGAACTGTCATTGTACACTGAAGCTTGCATTTAATTTCATTGTGCAAGGTTCAATGACAATAAAGTATACTAAACTAAACTAAACTCTGTAACTTCCGGGAATGATCTCCCCATAAATTATGATCCCAGCCAAAAATCCATGCCATGTCAAAAATAGATTCAGCGATAGATTACCTAATGCTCTCTAGGTGTTTCAGACTGCCGTTTGCTCTAACCAGCTCCAGCACCATGGCTGACGATTAGGAATTTGGGACAATACAGTCGGCCACATCTGGATGATACTGTTCATTTTAGGAATGAGCAACCTGGTACCTGTGAGATAGAGCATGTGATCCATTGACCACCTGCTCGCAGCAACTCTGGCCATTCAGTACCTTGCGTGGATGAACTCCTGGAGGATAAAAGTGATCTACGAGTAGCAGCAAAAATATGAAGAGCTTTCCGGCCCTTTAAAGATGTTCTAAGGCAGTGATAGCAAACCTTTTTATTGTTGTGTGCCGAAAGCGTGCACACATGCGCAACAGTGTGCATGCCTACACCCAATATGCAATGCATATGTGACATCCCCGTGTGCCCCATGTGTGCAACCCCCTTGCACTTTCTCCACCCCACCCCGTGCATGCACATGCTCCCCCGTGCCCCAGCAGGACCCCATGAAGACTCCTGGGACCAAAAATGGGGTATGGGGGGCTGCACTCCTCAGCGCTTCCCTGCCCCCTGCACATGTGCACATGATCCCCCCCCACTCTTGTGCATGTACATGCATCTTTCGCATGTGCCCCGCTCACCCCTCACACGTGCGGCAGAGACTCAAAAATCAGCTGGCTGGTGAGAGGAAGGCATGCATGCACAGTGGAGCTGAACTGGGGCAACAGCTCGCGTGCCCACAGAGAGGGCTCCGTGTGCCATCTGTGGCACATATGTCATAGATTCACCATCACTGTTCTATGACATAACAATTGCCCTTTATGAGATGCCTAAGTAAACGGCCCAGTTTTGTTTCAGGTGGTATAGAATTATCTCAGTCCCGCAGGCAAGATTTAGATGGATTATCTAAATAGGATAATAATAAGCATGTCCAGATTAGTGACTCAGGCAGAACACAAAATATTTTGTTCTGACAGCCAAAGCGTCAGAAGTACGGCACTTCCCAAGAACGACCTTTTCAAGGGTGATTGCACATCTCTGGAATTCGTTCTCCCAGGGGTTGCTGATGGCCCCATCCTTGATGTTCCCTAGATTGGTTTGCAAAAGACATTTAGTTCTTTTCGGTTTACTGATAAATATGAGAGCTTGAGGTCTTAGGTGCTGCACTTTACTCTTTCTGAAAATAAAGCACTGTCCAGCTTTGCCTCATTAGAAATAAACCCAAGAACTACTGCAGCCAGAAACTCAAGAAGCGTGAAGCAAAACTAAGATGCTTAATTGTAATTAAGCTGGCTATGAGTCAACAGGGATCACATGGTTGCAAACAATGGCAAATAGCAACTCTAGACTGCATTGGTAGAAGAGTGCTACCCTTTGCTTCCCTAGTCATTGTCCAACGACGTGAGATGATATTTTTAAATGTTTAAGCAAAATGGGAGAAGGAAAGGAACAAAGATAATAGGGCCAAGAGAATTATCTATGAGGAAAGAAAGAAGAGGAGAGGAGGGAAGGGGAGGGGAGGGGAGGAGAGGAGAGGAGAGAAGTCAGTGTGGTTCAAAGTGATTCTGAGAAACTTACAAGATGATAAAACATATGGATGTAAAAACAATTATAAGTATAAAACAGTGGTGGGTTGCAGGCAGTACGCCCCGGTACGGGTGTACCGGTGCCTGCCCGGAGCACTGGGTACCATTCCGGTACAGTGCTCTAGAGGGCCCACCCACCTGCCCAAGCTTCTTACCTGTATTTGAGCTCTTTGGCGCTTCTGCACATGCGCATGGAGCAGAGCGCACGGTGCCTGCGCAACGCTCCCCTGAGCAGCTGGAGTGTCATGGAGACTTGTGGAGGCGTCACAAGAGGTAGGTATGAGTGTGCGCGTGCGCTGCATGCGTTCATGTGGTGCACGCTGGGCCCTGTTGCAACTGAACCAGTTGCAATGGGATCCGGAACCCACCACTGGTATAAAAGCATAGGAGCACAGTGGCTCACATGATTAGGAAGCTGGCTTGACAAGCAGCAAGCCCATGTTTGAAACCCGAGTGCTGCTGTGGGGTGGGGTGAGCTCCTGTCCTTTGCTCCAGCTCCTGCCGGGGACATTTATTGTTTGTTTGTTTGTTTGTTTGTTTGTTTGTTTGTTTGTTTATTTATTTATTTATTTATTTATTTATTTATTTATTTATTTATTTATTTATTTATTTATTTATTTATTTATTTATTTATTTGTTGAATTTATAGGCCGCCCAATTCCGAAGGACTCCGGGAGGCTTATAATGTGAAAGAAAGGAAAAAAAGAAAAGAAAAATAAAAAGAATAGTTTAAAATTCCCAACACTCATTCGATCTAATCGGGGCTGGACCTTTACAACAAGGTCAACATGAAAGGACAACGGTGATGTCACCAGTTAATCCTTTCAACTTGGAAGCTGGACAACTCCAGCCAACAGGTTCTCCTTCAGACGCCCATTCCAACCAGCATAACCAGGCTTTTCCAGAAGGCTAAAAGAGAGGGGGAAGATCTCAGCTCCTGTGGTAAGATATTCCGAAGGGTTGGGGCCATGGCAGAAAAGGCTCTTCTCATGGACCCTGCAAGCTGCAATGCCTTAGCTGATGGAGTTTACAGTAGGTTCCTTCTGCCAGCACAAGTGGGGTAGATCATGTACCATTCTAAGCAGAGGTGGTATTCAGCAGGTTCTGACCAGTTCCGTGGAACCGGTAGGGGAAATTTTGAATAGTTTGGAGAACCGGCAAATACCACCTCTGGCTGGCCTCACCCCCCATCTATTCTCTGCCTCCCAAGTCCCAGCTGATCGGGAGGAAATGAGGATTTTGCAGGATCCTTCCCCTGCCATGTCCACCAAACCACACCCGCCAAGTCATGCCACGCCTACCAAGCTGGGCCACACCTACCAAGCTAAGCCCACAGAACCTGTAGTAAAAAAGCTTGAATCCCACCACTGATTCTAAGCGACCTCAAAACTGTACACATTACTGCATTCTGAACCAAATGTAGCTTCTAAATACTCTTCAAGAGTAGCTCTATTTTTTACTATTTGCACTTCATAACTTGACGGGTCCCTGCAATAAAGCTCTCTAAATACAATTATTTCTGTTTGTGTAGTCAAAGAATCTGTTCAGATTAGATTCGTTAACTGACTTCAGGTTCCTTTTACAACGCTGTATTGTCAGCCTGAATGCAAAACTCTTTATTTTCTCTGTAATTTCTACATTTGATGAAAGGTTACTGGCAAAGCATGCCTTACTTCAGATGCAAGCTAGAAGTAGGTCACTGCTTGGGAATTTATTCTTTAAGAGTCCCACAACTACCAAGAACCTCACTCTATAGTAGAGAGATCTATAATTTTGACCAAATTCAAAATGACAGAGTAAGAAAGCTGACATTTGGGCTGATGGGTTTTTTATGTTGCCTGTTAGCATTGATTTTTTAAATATATATATATAACAAATGTTTGCAGAGCTGCATTTGTTTAACAAGTCAAAACTTTGCTGTATTTTTCTTTTTTATCTGTTGAGCCAGGTCATGTGTTGTTTTTGTTTTTGTTAGTTGTGAAGTTGTGTCTGACCCATTGCGACCCCATGGACAACGGTTTACGGTTTACGGTTTATTAGGATTTGTATGCTGCCCACTCCCTAGAGACTCTGGGCGGCTTACAGATAAAAACGGGGGGGAGGGGGCATATAAAAATTAAATATAAAAATTAAAAGAACAGACATTAAAAGAACAGCAACATTCCTCCAGGCCTCTCTGGAGTCCATTTAAGCTCACGCCTACTGCTTCAGTGACTCCATCCAGCCACCACATTCTCTGTCGTCGCCTTCTTCTTTTGCCCTCAATCTTTCCCAGCATTGGGCTCTTCTCCAGTGAGTCCTTCCTTCTCATTAGATGGCCAAAGTATTTGAGTTTCATCTTCAGGATCTGGCCTTCTAAAGAGCAGTCAGGGTTGATCTCCTCTAGGACTGACCGGTTTGATCGCCTTGCAGTCCAAGGGACTCGCAGGAGTCTTCTCCAGCACCATAGTTCAAAGGCCTCAATTCTTTGGCACTCAGCCTTTCTTATTGTCCAACTTTCACAGCCATACATTGCAACTGGGAAAACCATGGCCTGGTCATGTCATGTATAAGTCATGTGTAATGTCATGCTTCTTTTTTGTGAGATCATATTTTCAATCTGCTTGTGAACAATGCCATTATACAATGTATAATAGTCTGGAATTAATGAAATTTGAGTAAAGGACTTTATTTCCTGCTTTAAGATGCCATGTTGCCCCAAAATACAATCTATCCCCAAAATAAGTCCAAGCCTGTTTTTTATGTGGACACTTTTTATAAGCCCTACCTCAAAAATTAGCCCTAGTGAAGGAGGACGGGCGTGGCCAGCATAGGTAGTGGTGAGCACACCCAGGGCGACAGTGTCTGGCAGCAGCTGCAGCCAGCATAGTACAGGTGAGCTGAGTACCTGTGCAAGCAGAAGGCAGAGGAATTAAGCTCTTCTATTCTTAATTTCTTCTGTAAGAGATCTGTAATACTACATGAAACAAAATCAAATGCACTGAGATAGAATACAATAGCAGAGTTGGAAGGGACCTTGGATGTCTTCTGGTCCAACCCCATGCCTAGGCAGGAAACCCTATACCGTACCAGACAAATGGCTATCCAACATCTTCTTAAAGACTTCCAGTGTTGCACCATTCACAACTTATGGAGGCAAGTTTTTCCACTGGTTAATTGTTCCAACTGTCAGGAAATTTCTCCTCAGTTCTAAGTTGCTTCTCTACTTGACCACTTTCCACCCATTGTTTCTTGTTCTGCCCTCAGGTGCCTTGGAGAATAGCTTGACTCCCTCTTCTTTGTGGCAACCCCTGAGATATTGGAACACGGCTATCATGTCTCCCCTAGTCCTTCTTTTCATTAAACTAGACATACCCAGTTCCTGCAACTATTCTTCAGTCTCCTAATCATTTCTGTTGCTCTCCTCTGCATTCTTTCTAGAGTCTCGACATCTTTTTTACATCATGGCGACCAAAACTGAATAGAATATTCCAAGTGTGGCCTTACTCAGTCATTATAAAATAGTATTAATACTTCACGTGATCTTGATTCTATCCCTCTGTTTCGGTAGCCTAGAACTGTGTTGGCTTTTTTAGCAGCTGCTGCACACTGCTGGCTCATATTTAAATGGTTGTCCACTAGGAGTCCAAGATCCCTTTCACAGTTACTACTATTGAGCAAGGTACCACCTACACTGTACCTATGCATTTCGTTTTTCTTGCCTAAATGTAGAACCTTACTCTTTTTTACCATTGGATTTCATTGTATTAGATGTTCAAGTTTGTCAAGATCCTTCTGTATCTTAAGCCTGTCTTCTGGAGTGTTGGCTATTCCTGCCAGCTTTATGTCATCTGCAATCCAATCATAAAACCCAACAGGAAATACTGAAAACAGTAAAACATACAACTTGGTAGTAAGAACAGTACTTTCTGTTTCTTTCAGAGGGAAAAAAGAGGACAAATGCTGTTTCAACTAAAAACAATACATCACAATTTTTGTTTTTGTTATTCAGGTTCAAACCAAGTCGGTATCAGAGCCTCTACTATGTTGCATTTCAAATCCTACAGAAGAGCAACAGCCTGCATAGAAATTACTCAGAGGAAAAAGCCATGTGGTTTTTATCATAGCACACCCCCTTGGAGTTTACCCTCAAGGACATCAGAGATGGTTGAAATTAAGAAATTGTACTTGTTCAACATTGCGTAATCCCACCAATTAAAAAAACAAGACGTTCAGCTTTCTTGGGGGGGAAACTGAAAATTATTCCTCCAGCATCTGACTCAAATGCAGATTTATTTATACTATCGTGTTTCCTGAGCAGATATTTCTATTAGAGTCGGTGCCCCAAAACCACATCAGATGACAATATTCTAACCAGCACGGTAGCTAATAATAACCCAGCCTTAGGAACAGCAAATTTCATGTATCCAAATGTGCAGCCGAGAGTGCCATCATTCTATCCCTGTGTATTTTGGTGGTTCCAGAGGTCGGTGGTTGCTTGCCTGTGGCTGGCTCAAGGATACAGAGCACAACAGAGAAACACAAAATTAAAATAAACTCATGAATAAATGCTTATGGATCGTATTCAAACATGTGGGAATTTCGGCTGTGTTGCTGAAGGAGCAAATAACAAGTAGATGTTACTCCGATTATCCTGCCACACTTTACAGAGACTGATGGGAAAAGCTGTTTCTCATATTTATTTATTGTTTTAGCATATGGTGTATCATACATGGATTAGGAATATATATTAACATTCCATCTAGATTGGTAGACCCTAATAAAATGTAAATGTTAAAAAGATCTGCATTCAAATACCAATGTCTAGGCCAGAGGTTGGCAAGTTTAAACACTCAAAGAGCCACAAAGGTCCTAACCGGAAGCTCCCTGTTCAATTCTGGAGCCGACAGGAAGTCTGGTTCCCCCATCATAGAGTCTCCTCCTAGCACAGCGTCCTTTTTCCTCTACCTGTCCTACTGAAAGCCCTATCAACTGTGGAGCCAACTGGCAACAGGGAGCTGCAGCAGAGGGAAGAAAGAGCCACATGAGGCTCCAGAGCCACAAGTTGCCGATCCCTTGTCTAAGCCATCTAACCACCGAATTGCAGGATTGTTTATAGGGGGAAAAAACAGATGCTGGGCTGGTATATGCCCTCATCTTAAAGCCGGTCATGATATGATCTACAGTTTGATGTGGGACCCCACTGTTATACTGAGAGGAAGGTACCATGCCCCATTTATAGAGAGATCCTGGCAGACGGCGTGCGAGGTGCGAATCCTATTCAGGATTGCCCATTGCTGACATGGTAGTTCAAAGCCTGGTACCTTTTTGTGAGGACATTTTTATGTCTCTCTATGTCTGGGCGTTCAGCAACCCATTTGGCTTCCTATTGGAAATCAGTGTTAAAGTTGTTGGCCAGATGTTGTGCCAGTGCCAGTGGAAGTTTCCTGGATTTAAGACTTCCTGTTGATATGTTTCCCATAGTGCACTAGGCAATTCATACAAAGATTGGTGGCAATAGCTTCAACAGCAGACATTGGCCAAGGAGATAATGAATTTTCCTATGTGTAGTACCCTTTCTATTGGTCACCCATTTGGTTACTCTTGTCCCAAAAAGATTACTGGGACTGGGGGGGGGAATCAACCTCTCATTACCAAATCATTTATGTTAATTTTTAAAAGGAAAAAGTATTTAAGAATCACCATCATTTCGAAAGTTTTTTCCATTCTAGAAGTCAACCACATCAGCCACTGAGGTACAATGAGCTAAAGAATCTTGATCGTTAATGGCTAGAATGCAGGTTTACTCTGCCTACAGACGGGAATTCGATCCTGATGGGCTCAAGGTTGACTCAGTCTTCCATCCTTCCCAAGTCAGTAAAGTGAGGACTCAGATTGTTGGGGATAATATGTTGACAATGTAAGCCACCTAGAGAGTGCTGCAAAGCATTATGGGACAATATCAGTGGTGGGTTGCAGGCGGTACGCCCCAGTACAGGCGTACCAGTGCCTGCCGGGAGCACCGGGTACCACTCCGGTACGGTGTTCCAGAGGGCCCACCTGCCCAACTGCCATCCTTACCTATATTTGAGCTGTTTGGCACTTCCGTACACACGCACGTAGCGTATGGCACCCGCGTGATGCTCCGCCAAGCAGCTGGAGCGTGATGCAGGCATTGCGGAGCATTGCAGGAGGTAAGGATGTGTGCGCACATTTATGTAGGTGGGCGCCGGGCCCCGTGGCACTGTACCGGTTGCACGGGGATCCAGAACACTGGACAATATGTATAAGTCAAAGTACTATTACTATTGCTATTCTTATTGTAAATATTTCCTGACCGTCATCCATATGTAGATAGTCCTCATCTCATGACCACAATTGAGCCCAATATGTCCATTGCTCACCAAGACAGTTGTTGTGTGAGTTTCACCCCATTTTATAACCTTCCTTGCCACTGCGGTTAAGTAAATAGCTGCAGTTGTTAAGTTAGTAACACGGTCGTTAAGCGAATCTTGACTTTGCTTATTAGGTCAGAAAAGGTGAACACACAACCCCGGGACACTGCAACTGTCATAAATATATGACAGTCTCATCTTGAAAGTCTCAAGTGATGAAGCCCCCATAACTTCTGAAGTCATCGGTTGATTGTTCTCACTGTCAGAAAGTTCCTCCTTATTTCTAGCTTGAATCTCTCCTTGATTAGTTTCCATCCATTATTCCTTGCCTGGCCTTTAGGTGCTTTGGGAAATAGCTTGACACCCTCCTCTCTGTGGCAGCCCCTCAAATATTAGAACACTGCTATCATGTCTCCCCTGGTCCTTTTCTTCACTAGACTAGCCATGCCCAGTTCCTGTAACTATTCTTCATATGTTTTTGCCTCCAGTCCCCTAATCATCCTGGTTGCTCTATTCTGCACTTTTTCTAGAGTCTCAACATCTTTTTTTTTACAGTGTGGTGATCAAAACTGGATGCAGTACTCTAGGTGTGGTTTTACTAGGGCTTTATAGAGTGGTATTAGTGCCACTAATTGGGTCAAGTGGTATTAGTACCACTTGACCCAAGCTGCCATGAAGCAAGATGTGACATCACCCACTAAGGTTAATTGTTGGCTCTTTGTACAACTGCAAGTGATACCAAACCCAAAACTCAGCTTAATTTTGGCAGGTTAAAATCATTTGGAGTTTTGGTTCTTGCTCCAGGAAAAAGAAAAAGAAATCAGACAAGAATTAGTTTACTCAGTTGCAAAACTCCCTGGGTCAAAGAATATAGCTTTCTATTTGGTCTGGGTAAACACTATTCTTCAGTACTGGTAAGACTAAGAGAGAATTCCTTTTTTCAAAAATTAACAGATGCTTTAGGTTATTGAAATCTCAGTGTAACTAAATAATACATTTAAAATTTGAATTCTGGATGCCTGACTAGAAATAATATTTGCGGGGGGGGAGGGGGGAGTATTCATATTTAAATCCAAATTAAATTCTTAATTTGATCAAGAATTTAAATATTAAATCTTACTATGTTTTTTTAAAAATAAGCCATTTACCTTATCTCAATAAGAATAGGATATTCTTTTATCGAAACTTTAGTTTTCACTTTTAACTTGTAAATTTTTACTTTATTCTTAATTCTGGTTTTAACTGTGCTTTTAGTCATGCATTTATATTGTTTTTATTAAACTGTCCAGAGTCACTTTGGTGAGATGGGTCGTGTGGACATTTAATACGTAGATAAACGATTGTTTGTTTGTTTTTTTGCAAACTCAGCTAAATTGCAGCAAAACTTTATTTGAGCCAAGAAAGTGGCTAGTCTAATTAGTCAAAATAATTAGTCGAAAGAATCTGACCAGTTAGATGCACTAATAGCACATTAAATTTCCACTGAAAGTGTGGTCTCATAATGTTTGCTTTACCTTGCCCAGGTTTTACAAAAATTGGGTTCCCATCATATGGATCCTCCTGCAAAAAAGGATTCCTTCTGCCAACTCAGCTGCCACCTGAAAATTATCTAGTGCCGTGATGGCAAACCTATGGCACCTATGCCCTCTCTGGGGGCATGTGAGCCATCAACCCACTGCACATGAGCCTCCTGCTAGCCAGCTGGTTTTCAGGTCTCTACAGTGGGGCGCACACAGGGGGTCACATGTGCATGTGCAAGGGTTGCATGCACATGCATGGGGAGTGGGGCACATGTGGGTGGTGGTGGTGTCACAAGTGCATTGCATTATGGGTGCATGAGCACACACTTTGGGCATACAGTGACGAAAAGGTTACCCATCACTGGTGTAGTCTGTAGATGTTCCACCTGTCTCCCAAGGTCATTTGCACATACCATGATGGTATTAGTACTGGGGCTTGAACTCATAATCACGACCATGGGAAGGACTCTATTTGAATGAGTTCATAGTAAGTACAAGAAGGTGGATCCTTTTGCTGGCAGGAAGCTTTCAAATAATATAGAAAAGAAATTTCGAGGAGGTCCCAAAACATCACAACATTCCTTCCAATGTGGGAGCATCTGCCACACAGTTCTTACTATTGTCTATAAACCTCTCTGATCTTTTAAGTTTTACATAAACTCCCTTGTTAGTTGTTCCATGACTCACTGGAGTTCATTTAGGAATAGTGCAGATAAAGGGACTATATACTTAATGCTACAAGTATCGACAGCAGCGAGAATTGTATTCGCACAATATTGGAAAAATGAGAACACCCCACCAGATGAGAATATATTTTGGAAAATACTGGACTGTGCAGAAATTGATAGATTGACATTGAAAATAAAAGATAAAGGAGATACAGAGTACTACTCAACGTGGAATAAATTGTATCAATGATTAGAGAGATAAGAGATAGAAATTAGATGAAGAAAGATCATTGTTATGTGTAAGTAAAATATGAATGTTGTTTATAAGTATGCTAGTGTAATTAATATAATCATAAATAAGCTAACATAATTATAAATATGGCTATAATTATTATATGTATTATCATTATCACTACCAATATACTATCTTTTCTTTTTTTTATTCTGTAAAATGAAATGCCCGGACAATACACTGTCTTCAAAATACTTATATATAAATTAAAAACATGACTTAAAAAACCCAAAAGAATAGTGTGGAAAAAGCATTTCCAAGTACTCCATGTATAAACCATCTCTCTCTCCACTGAGATCAGCTGAGCTTCCAGAAATAGAGCATTTCTATTTTTAAAAGTGCTGTTTCACTAGGTAATCCTTGACTTATTATGACAGTTGAGCCCAAATTTCTGTTTGCTAAATGAGACGGTCGTTAAGGGAATGATGCCCATTTTATGACCTCCCTTGCCACCATTGTTAAGTGAAACAGTGCAGTTGTTAAGTTAGTAACATGGTCGTTAAATGAATCCGGCCAGCCCTTTGACTTTGCTTGCCAGAAGGTCACAAAAGGTGATTACGTGACCCAGGGACATTATAGCTGTCATAAATATGAGTCACTTGCAAAGCGTATGAATTTTGTTCACCTGACCATGGGAGTAATGCAACGGTTGTATGAAAAATGGTCATAAGTCACTTTTCAATGCCTTTGTAAGTTCAAATGGTCACTAAGTGAACTACCATAAGAGGGCTTCCTGTATTCACATTATCCACAGCTAGAAAACCCCAATATGTTACCGAGGTTTTTTTCCCCCTTTTTTATTGATGGATGTTTTAACCCCAGTAATAAGTAGATATCAACATGATCAGAGTGCCAATTTGGTGTTGTAATGATTAAGTCATCGGACTAGAAACCAGGAGACTGAATTTTAGCCCTGTTTAGGACCCAAAGCCATCGAGCTGACCTTGAACCAATCACTCACTCTTAGCCCTGGGAATCAGGCAAGGGCAAACCATTTCTGAAATCTTGCCAAGAAAACTACAGGGATTAGTCCAAGTAGTTGCCAGGAGTCAACAGTGACACTAAGGAACAGAGAAAAGAGAGGAGAGGAGAGGAGAGGTGAGGTGAAGAGAGGAGAGGAGACGAGAAGAGAGATGGGAGAGGAGAGGAGACGAGTCGAGAGGAGAGAGGAGAGGACCGACAAGAGAGGAGACAAGAGAAGAGGTGAGGAGAGGAGAGGAGAGATGGGAGAGGAGAGATGGGAGAGGAGAGGAGGGACAAGAGAGGAGAAGAGAGGAGAGGAGGGAGAGGAGAGGAAAGATGGGAGAGAAAAAGAAAGGAGACGAGGGATGTGAGAGGCGGGGAGAGGAGGGAGAGGAGAGGAGAGATGGGAGAGAAGAGGTGAGGAGAGGAGAGATGGGAGAGGAGAGATGGGAGAGGAGAGGAGGGACAAGAGAGGAGAAGAGAGGAGAGGAGGGAGAGGAGAGGAAAGATGGGAGAGAAAAAGAAAGGAGACGAGGGATGTGAGAGGCGGGGAGAGGAGGGAGAGGAGAGGAGAGATGGGAGAGAAGAGGTGAGGAGAGGAGAGATGGGAGAGGAGAGGAGAGATGGGAGAGGAGAGGAGGGACAAGAGAGGAGAAGAGAGGAGAGGAGGGAGAGGAGAGGAAAGATGGGAGAGAAAAAGAAAGGAGACGAGGGATGTGAGAGGCGGGGAGAGGAGGGAGAGGAGAGGAGAGATGGGAGAGAAGAGGTGAGGAGAGGAGAGATGGGAGAGGAGAGGAGGGACAAGAGAGGAGAAGAGAGGAGAGGAGGGAGAGGAGAGGAAAGATGGGAGAGGAAAAGAAAGGAGACGAGGGATGTGAGAGGCGGGGAGAGGAGGGAGAGGAGAGGAGAGATGGGAGAGAAGAGGTGAGGAGAGGAGAGATGGGAGAGGAGAGGAGAGATGGAAGAGGAGAGGAGGTACAAGAGAGGAGAAGAGAGGAGAGGAGGGAGAGGAGAGGAGAGGAAAGATGGGAGAGAAAAAGAAAGGAGATGAGGGATGTGAGAGGCGGGGAGAGGAGGGAGAGGAGAGGAGAGATGGGAGAGAAGAGGTGAGGAGAGGAGAGATGGGAGAGGAGAGGAGAGATGGGAGAGGAGAGGAGGGACAAGAGAGGAGAAGAGAGGAGAGGAGGGAGAGGAGAGGAAAGATGGGAGAGAAAAAGAAAGGAGACGAGGGATGTGAGAGGCGGGGAGAGGAGGGAGAGGAGGAAAGATAGGAGAGAAGAAAGGAGATGAGAGATGGGAGAGGAGAGGAGAGGAGAGGAAAGATAGGAGAGAAAAAGAAAGGAGACAAGAGATGGGAGAGGAGGGGGGAGGAGAGGAGGGAGAAGAAAGGAGAGGAAAATTAACATGATTAACAAACAAATGGACTAAAGGAGATTTCACTGAATCTATCTTGATAATCTGGTTGTTACTTCTGCTGCACTATAACACTGGACTGAAAGCCTGCAGCCTTGTACATCACATCTAAAATGCCAGCATTGCTTTTCAATGCGCTCTACATGGGGCAGCCCTTGAAGAGCATTTGGAGACTTCAGCTCATCCAGAATGCAGCCGCGCGAGCGATTGTGGGTGCACCTTGGTACACCCACGTTACACCAATTCTCCGCGAGCTGCACTGGTTACCGATTGGTCTCCCGATATGCTTCAAGGTGCTAGTCGTCACTTATAAAGCCCTTCATGGTATTGGACCTGGGTACTTGAGAGACCGCCTGCTGCCAATTACCTCCCAAAGACCCATTAGATCACACAGAGCAGGCCTCCTCCGGGTTCCATCTACCAGCCAATGTCATCTGGCTACTACCCGGGGGAGGGCCTTCTCTGTGGCGGCTCCGGCCCTTTGGAACTCCCGGCAGAGATTCGGACCCTCACCTCTCTCCAGGCCTTCCGAAAAGCCGTTAAAACCTGGCTGTGTTGGCAGGCCTGGGGTCGATGAGTTCCCTTCCCCTCTCGAATCGTGTGGCTATTGGTTGTTTTTAAATGCCCTGTATATTTGTAGTTTTTGTGTTTTCCCCTTCCCCTCCTTGGGTTTGTGCACCGCCCTGAGTCCCGCAGGGAATAGGGCGGCATATAAATAAAATGAAACTCGAACTCAAGTTGCCCAAATGAAAGGCTGCTGGTGCAGAGGTGTTCCAACCCTCGGATAGTTCTGAATACATGTCTGGTGTTGTTCTAAGAGAGCCATAAACACATATCTAACAAACTACACATCAGGATTGAGATGCTGGTGGCATGTTAGCTAGCTGATCTGGGGCATAAAGAAGGAATGAATGAGCCATTAAGGAAGACACTCTTGAGAAAGAGGAAGAAAGAAACTTAACCCGTGCACACAATTTTGTTGCAAAAAGGCGGAAAGCCATTTGGGCAACCTTTCAAGTTTCTCTTATTCTATATCACTGCAATAAATAGCATTCCTTGGATGCCTGACATACCTACTTCATGAACTACCTTACTTCAAAGAGATGTCATCAATTTGGAAATCCTCTCCAAGTCTCTCTCTGTGGCTGCTCCCTTCCTGCATTGGCTGCTCTTCAACAGGTGTCAAGCCCTTCAAACTTAGGAAACTAACTTTAGAGGTTGGGAAAAGGAAAGTCCTACACTAAGGTAAGAAAAGGACACATATTGACTGGGTGAAACCAGGCTCAATAGCAGTAACTCTGAGAGGGATCTTGGAGTCTTAGTGGACAACCAGCTAAATATGAGCCAGCAGTGTGCAGCGGCAGCCTAAAAAATCAATGCAATACTAAGTTGCATTAACAGAGGGATACAATCAAGATCAAGTGATGTACTAATACCACTCTATAAAGCCTTAGTAACACTACACCTAGACCCTGAGCTTGTTGATCAGAAAGGTTGACAGTTCAGTGGTTCGAATGCCTAGTGCCATTTAACGGAGTGAACTCCCGTTACTTGTCCCAGCTTCTGCCAACCTAGCAGTTTGAAAGCACGTAAAAAATGCAAGTAGAAAAATAGGAACCACCTTTGGTGGGAAGGTAACAGCATTCTATGTGCCTTCACCATTCAGTCATGCCGGCCACATGACCATGAAGATGTCTTTAGACAGTGCTGGTTCTTCAGCTTCATAATGGAGATCAGCACCACGCCCTAGAGTTGGGAACAACTAGCACATATCTGCGAGGGGAACCTTTACTTTTACCTTTAGAGTACTGCATCCAGTTTTGGTCACCACACTATAAAAAAGATGTTGAGCCTCCAGAAAAAGTGCAGTGGAGAGCAACCAGGATGATTAGGGGACTGGAGACTAAAACATATGAAGAAGTGTTACAGGAACTGGGCATGGCTAGTCTAGTGAAGAGAAGAACCAGGGGAGTCATGATAGCAGTGTTCCAATAGTTGAGGGGCTGCCACAGAGAGAAGGGGGTCAAGCTATTTTCCAAAGCACCCATAGGACAGACAAGGAATAATGGATGGAAACTGAACAAGGAGAGGTTCAACCTAGAAATAAGGAGAAATTTTCTGGCAGTGAGAGCAATCAACCAATGGGACAGATGTTACCTTCAGAAGTTGTGGGAGCTTCATCCCTGGAGGCTTTCAAGAGAAGACTGGACAGCCATCTGTCAGAAATGGTGCATGGTCTCCTTGGGCGGAGGGTTGAACTAGATGACCTGTAAGGTCCCTTCCACGTCTAATAATCTGCATCTATCTGTATTTCTGGAAATATCTTTATTGCTAATAAGCTAATGCAACAGAATTTTGAAAGCCTATCAAAGCCAGTCTCACATTCAAGTTGTACCTGCTGTGTCTTTCATTCTTCTGCAAGACTGATGAGAATGTGTGAATAAGAGCCTTTAAAACCTGATTTGCTCTTTCAAAAGTACCAACCATATGCTTGGCTCTTGAAGCCAGATATCATGGCAATCGAACAACAGAAATCAATTTTGGGAAGAAGGCAGGGCTTAGCAGTGAGAAGATGGAGTTTCAGGCTATTCCTGAAATTCCTCTATTCCGAAGGATTTTTGGATGGGTCGTTGGACCCTAGCTGTCCCGTAGAAGACAGTGAAAGGTGAGGGGAGATCCAGTGACCTCAGAGACGATCGCAAAGTCTCTGGGGGGCGTGGAATTAACCCCTCCTGCCAACTCCTTTCTGGATTAGCTGTATGCTAATCAAAACTGCAGGTTGCCCCTAAGAATGGTCTGAGTGGATTCACCTGGTAAGCTGATTTTATTACTCAAAGAGAGATGGTCCGCACTAAAATCTAAGCTAATTGAAACCAAAGAACAGAAGAATCCAGCGGCGAATTGGCTTTTTTTTTTTAATGGATTTATGGTTGGTGGTTACCCTATTTCTTAAATGTTTTGAATGCTGTTTACGTGGATAAAGAAAAATTTACTTTATTTCAACACCCCCTCGGGCTTCCCTTAAGTGGGCTGTAAACCAATCTACTATAATTTGGCTTCTTATAACTTGACACTTTTATTGCTTGGCTGTGTTGGTCTAAGATCAGATAAGATTGCATAGCTCTCAGCGTGTCTTCACTTGTGAATATCTTCTGCGTCACATCATGGCGTCTGTACTTGCTTCAAGTGATTCATTTCAAAAGATTTTTTCCACTTTTCAAAGGTTGCTTGATACGTATGAAAAATCTGAAAAAGAATCTGAAAAAAAAATAGACTATTTGTTGTTTTTAACACTAAAATATGAAGGAAAGAGTCAGAGCGTTGAATGTTTGAATGCTCCTGAAATTCAAATGAAGAATGGTAGAAAGGAAGTCTTTCAACTTGCTGACAAGCTGGGCGTCTGGTTCACTTCGGAGGCAGAAAGAGAAAGAGATGCAAGAGGGGGAGCCATACAGAAAATTTATTTCAAAAGACAGAGCGTAGAAGGAATGAGAAACATTAAAGAATCTGTACTTTATGAAACATTATCTGCAGAATTTTTGACACCACCCTTGAAGATTCAGGACAAATTGAGTGGAATAAACCAAGGACAACATTATTACATCAGAAGCATCCTAAGCAAAAAGGTGTGAAGATATTTCTGTTTGGACTTGCCTATAAAAACGTTTGGGGAACTTGTTTTAAGAATGGTAAGAGGACTTTGCTATTGGAGAGACATAGGCTGATAGATTGAAGAATACAATTGAAAATTAGCTAAATCTAATTACTCTTATTTGTAATAGATATAGCTGAATAATAATTGATATTGATAGTAATGTATATAATGTGGAGTTGATATGATAAATAATAATTGGATATGAGAAAGGAAGGTTGGAAATATTTTTGGATTATATATAAAGGGTTTTAATTACAATAATTATCACTATTATAAAATAAAATATATACAGTTAAATGTTAACTAATATGGGGAAAATGTTATGATATAACTATATAAAGAAGGGAGAATGATAATAAATTATACTGCATGGAAGATGGAATTTCTGGTATTAAATATTATGGATGTTCAGCTAAAATAGGATATGAGGATTTGATGTTAATAGAGGATTTTACAAACAAGTAATGAAATGTCAGCATGTGGCTATGGATTAATTCTTTGGCATAGTTAAGGATGAAGGATGTTTAAACAACTATAGTCAACTAAAAGTGGAGGTATAATGATGTTAATATGGTAAACATTTGAGTTAAGATATTTGAATTAATATGAAATAATGGAAGAGATGCACCAAAACATGTTGTAACCAGCTGATATACTTTTTCTTTTTGATAATATATACCTGTGTTCGTTTTTTCTTTTTTTTTTTTATTTCCTGCCTTGTCTTTTGTTCTTTTTGTCTTTTTTGCTCTTTTTTTTTGTGTTTTCTTTTCTTTTTTTTGTGATTTTTTTCTTTTCCCACTGGTGTGGGTATGTATTGTTTAAGAATATTATTATTATCAATATCTTTAAATAATAATTACAGTCAAATGAAAATGGATATATGATGATGGTGATATGTATGAATATCTGAGTTAAAATGCTTGAGTTATGTTTGTTGACTGTGGAAGAGATGTACCAAAGTTTATTTGTGACCGACTGATACACTTTTTATAGCATGTAAAGAAAGATGTTGTACTTGTTTCAAATTAAAAATTAAAAAATTTTAATAAAAAAAAAAGAAATCAATTTTGGAAGGAAATGCTCAGGGACTGGAGGGAAGAGGCTGTCACTGATGCAGCCTAAAGTAGCCAACAGATATTCAGAAGATCCCAAGCACATGGACCATGTCATCACTGCATTCAATGCTGAAGTGCCAAAAGTCACAACACTTGTGTTGGGAGAAAATGGAGAACACCACAGACTTTGAAACAGCTAGACGGAAGTCAGGCAGCCTCACATATAGGCGAAGGGGGGAAAGATAGCAACATTGCAAGCACATGTCCTTGAAGAATAGGATGTCCTGTCCATAATGTCCTTGATAAGACTATACAGTTGAGGATTGCATTCATTTAGTTGCCACAATATAAATAAAGATGTTGAGACTCTAGAAAGAGTGCAGGGAAAAGCAACAAAGATGATTAGGGGACTGGACGCTAAAATGTATGAAGAGTAAATATGTCTAGTCTAATGAAGAGAAGGACTAGGGATAACATGATAGCAGTGTTACAATATCTAAATGGGCTGCCACAAGGAAGGGGGGGGGTCAACCTATTCTCCAAAGCACCTGAAGGCATGACAAGAATCAATGGATGGGAATTAATCAAGGAGAGAAGCAACCTAGAACAAAGGAAAAATTTCCCGACAGTGAGAATAATTTATTTATTTATTTATTTATTTATTTATTTATTTATTAGACTTATATACCACTTTATAGGGCTTTCATAATTAATCTGTGGAACAACTTGCCTCCAGAAGTTATGGGTGCTCCATCACTGGAGATTTTTTAAGAAAAGACTGGACACCATTTGACTGAAGTGGTAAAGGGTTTCCTACTTGAGCAGAGGGTTGGACTAGAAGACCTCCAAGTTCCCTTCCAACTCTGTCATCCTGTTATTCCAAGCTGCAGTTAGGGGTATGGATGAGCCCAAGGTCTGCTTCATTCTCTTCCTTATCTAATCCAAAGCACCTGCTCTTCAAATTTCCAACATACATATCATGTAAGGGCTGCACAATGCAATAAATACTTCAAACTTCCCAAAAATGCATTTTTAAAGACGATCCTCCAATTAAAGCCGCAGCTGGTTTACAGTAGAATTTTTTAAATTACCCTTTGCGGATCTGACTTGTGTTTATTGTGAAACATAATCTGCTTTTGAGGGTAACTAGGAGTTTCCTGGGTATGAATCATAGCATTTCACTGAAAAGCTTACATTGCTCCCTTCTGGAAAGCCATTGTTCTCCAAAGGAATAATAGAGGAAACAATATTTGAGAGTGGGTACACATTCCACAAAGTGGAATTTCTCTTCTTATGCAAAATTCTAACTGTGTAGGGAAGAAAAGCATAAAAATGAGGGAAAATACATCAATTTGGCATCTTAAATGAAAAGGAACAACCAAGAAATTGTGAACATTAAAATGGAGAGTAATGCCAACTCTAGCCTTTCTCCCTGTTCTATTTTATTTTGCCTTCATTTTCCTTCCATTAAACCTCTGGGGTATGGTAGTGTTAGCAGGTCACACAAAACCATAAAATTCGTTTACCAAAACCAGGCAAGCATACTGGCATATAACCCTTCTTTGCTATGCATAATTATTTCATGGAAATATATGGTTTGTTGTATCTGAAATAGATGTCAGTCTGAGTCTGACATTGCAACAAATCTAGGCTAAAAAGTCCAATTGCCAGTGATTCAAAATAGGACCTACTTCAAGTCCAAGGTGAGACTTTAGATTGATATCATAAGCTGATGCTCAGGTGGCAAATTTGTTGGGAGGTAGCTTAGAATCATAGAATAGAATCATAGATTCATAGGGCTGGAAGCAGGGATGGGTTGCTGCTGGCATTACTGCTGGTTCGGTGCGCGCACATTTTTTGCGCACATTTTTGTGTGCACATGTGCATTTGCCCATAAATGCAATTACAATTGTTCTGTGCATGTGCAGAACTGAAAGACAAGATGGTGGCGCCCCCGGGGAACCAGTTCGGGGTATGGCATGCCTGGGTCGCTGCCGGTTCCAGCAACCCAGGCCACCAAACCACTACCGGTTCAGTTGAACCGGTCCAAACTGGTAAAACCCACCACTGGCTGGAAGGACCTTGCAGGTCTTCTAGTCTTGGCAGCGTATACTTGTTAACTGATCTTTACGACTTACAAATTGTTCTCAGACTAGACTTCTGGATGGGTTTACAGTGTAAATCAGAGGGTCCACAGATTTAATTTTGCTGCTTTCTCCTGGATCACAATAGGTAAGGTAAAGGTTCCCATCGCACATATGTGCTAGTTGTTACCGACTCTAGGGAGCCGTGCTCATCTCTGTTTCAAAGCCGAAGAGCCAGCGCTGTCCGAAGACGTCTCCATGGTCATGTGGCCGGCATGACTAAATGCTGAAGGCACAGGGAACGCTGTTACCTTCCCACCAAAGGTGGTTCCTATTCTCCTACTTGCATTTTTACATGCTTTCGAACTGCTAGGTTGGCAGAAGCTGGGGCAAGTAACAGGAGCTCACTCTGGTACGTGGCACTAGGGATTCGAACCGCTGAACTGCTAACCTTTCTGATCGACAAACTCAGCATCTTAGCCACTGAGTCACCACGTCCTTCATATTAGATTGATTCTTTGGTAGTATCAATCTAATATCTTCGAGGAAGGGCTATAATATTTGAAAGGGCTTGTTTTGGGATGGCAGCAAGTACATTTTGCTGGTTTAAGATCTTTGAGAATTTTATTCAATGTTCTGGTAGAAAGCTCTATAACAGTGGTTCTCAACCTGTGGGTCGGGACCCTTTTGGGAATGACCCTTTCACAGGGGCCGCCTAAGACCATTGGAAAACACATATTTTTGATGGTCTTAGGAACTGAGACACCAAGTTTATGGTTGGGGGTCATCACAACATGAGGAACTGTATTAAAGGGTCGCGGCATTGGGAAGGTTGAGAACCACTGCTCTATAAAGTCAAGCACAGTGGTGAGTTATCCGCAACCCTCTTCCATGTGTCATTATGCATTTGTAAATCCCAGTTTTCTAGATGTGATTCAAAAACATCCTTCCAGGAGAGAAAAGGAAGGAGAGAGGGTAGGAAGGGAAAGAGGAAGAGCAGGAGCAAAGGAGAGGTAAGGGAAGAAGGAAGGGGAAGGAGAGAAGGAAGGAAGGAAGTAGAGAAGGGAGAGAGGGTGAAAAGAAAGAGGTAAGGAGAGGAGGATGGAAAGGAGGAGGAGAGAGGGTAGGAAGGGGAAGAGGAAGAGCGGGAGTAGGAGAAAGGTACAAGAAGAAGGAAGGGAAAGGAGAGGAGGAAGGAAGGAAGGAAGTAGAGAAGGGAGGGAGGGAGAAAAGAAAGGGAAAATAAGGTGGTGTTACAACAGGAGGAAGGGATGACAAATAAAGCAACCCAAACAGTATATTATAACTTATTAAATGAAATAATAAATGTATAAGAATGATAAATGTTAAAACACCTGTAACCAAACAACATGCTGTATGTGATGATGGTTTTTTTTTGTCTGTGTGTGTGTGTGTGTGTGTGTTTTATTTTATTATTGTGTGTATGTGTGGTCTATGTAATAAAAAAAACATCCTTCCAGATGTTCAAAGTAACTCTCACAATGCCATTTCAGAACCACTCTATCTGGAATGACTGGAGCTGCAGTCCAAAGCATATGGAGGTCACCAGGATTATCTACTTAATTATCAAGGTTGTTATATATCTTTCTTGTCTACGTCTCTGATCTCAGGCTTCTGACCCACGCCCACTTCATTCAATTTAAGAGCTTTCTCTTTATTCTTTCTTTCATCTACCTGATGAAGATCACCAAAGCTTGTCTTCAATCTCATTGTCCCTGCCAAGACAATAAGAGAATGAACAATTTTTGTACGTCATCTTTCCTGTATTATCAACACAGACTGCTACTTAAATCTCTGGATAAAAAAGAACTAGCCATTATGCCTTCTTGCTTGCATCATGGATGGCATTCAGTAATACAAAGCAACTGATATGACAATACAAAGCAAGGTCATTTAGCAGGCCAGCTCAGAGTGTTGTTATGTATACAGTGAACAAAAGAAACTTCTGACAATATTTCTGAGGATTATGTTTCCTCCTGAGATGAAGCTGGACTCTGTTTATAGCTTTTTAACAGATTAGCTACTGCTGATGTTGCTCAAAGGGAAATAAGTATCCAGGGGTGTCTACAATAGTCAAAATGATGGCCACAGTCATGTGATCAAAGCCTTTCCCTTGTAATGTATGTAAAGAGAAAAGGCTAGTTCAATTTTGTAGTTATGGCCTCCATCTTGATGTTTTGACTCCCTCCCTCCACTCGCTTCTGGCAGCATCCATTCATTGTGAAAAGAACATTTGCTAAAACCTGCTAACAGAATCCATGAAATAGATTAGGTAAAGGTAAAGGTTCCCCTCGCACATATATGCTAGTTGTTCCCGACTCTAGGGGGCGGTGCTCATCTCCGTTTCAAAGCCAAAGAACCAGTGCTGTCCGAAGACGTCTCCGTGGTCATGTGATTAAATGCTGAAGGCACACGGAATACTATTACCTTCCCACCAAAGTGGTCCCTATTTTTCTACTTGCATTTTTACTTGCTTTCGAACTGCTAGGTTGGCAGAAGCCGGGACAAATAAAGGGAGCTCACTCCGTTATGCGGCGCTAGGGATTTGAACCACTGAACTGCTGTCCTTTCTGATCGACAAGACACTGAGCTACCACATCCCTATAGATTAGGTAGGCTCTGCTAAAGACTGAGTTAATGGTCAAGTCCTGGATGTCAGTATTTCTGGAGTACAACCAGTTTCACTTCAAAGAGCCCCAGATCTTTTGGGGATAATCTGCTGTTATTTGAGGAAAGAAAGGTGACATTACCCTATTTCTCCCTTCTGAGTGTGAATGGACAGTCACTTATGCTTTTTGGAAGGGAGGTTTTTTTGCAAAAAGAAAAGAGAAGGAAGGAATAGAATTAACTAGTTTGCAATAGTGCCTTCAGACAGAAAATAATAAGATCTGCTGAGTTTCTGACCACTATAATATCAGCATTTCTCATTTGTAAGCATCTATAAAGAAGCTTAGCAGTTCTTTGAAGGTATTATCATGGTGGGGGAAGAAATTCCTCCTCACCATAATAATACTTGGAAATTCCCAATTTCTCTTAGAACTTAAGTTTAACTGCTAGATGAATCCCGGTTCAGAAACTGGTAGGCCAACCACATCTCCAGATCTCTTTATCTCTTGTTGAGTGTGCCCAAGAAGCCTCTGTGCAGCTAAACAAATCTTATCAAAAAGTTGAGAATGAACCAATATTCTTGCTAATGTTAGATAGCCATTAAAATTGAACAGATCTTTTAGGGCATAGGGCTCAGAATTCTTAATCCATTGCTTGGGACTTACTGTCTAAGTAGCACGCATAGGTTGAGTTCATATTGTAGGACAGTGGTTCCCAAACTTGGCAACTTTAAGACTTGTGGACTTCAACTCCCAGAATTCTCCAGCCAGTCCACAAGTCTTAAAGTTGCCAAGTTTGGGAACCACTGCTGTAGGAAGTTAACCCCCACCCCCCTTCCTAGAAAAATGAAATGTCTTGGGAAATATTGAAAAGGCAGAATATTATATTTTCCTGGATCAGAAATGGAGAAATATGTTTTTAGGCAGGAAGGGGACTCACTCTTAATATAGCCCCCACCTTTGTCAATGGGCCATTAAAATGCCTGAGCCAGTCTATTCTACGTAACAAAGCCCCCCGCCTTCAGTTCAGGGTGATGGGATTAAGGTATGATAGTATTAGCCCTTTACCCATCTCACCACAGGGTACCTGGGAAGAAGCAATGCTCAACCAAAGTTGGATTCAAACACACCTTAAAGAGTTGCCCCCTTCATGGCCCTATGGGACAACCAATCAGAATACAAGTTCTGGTTCAAAACCCAGAGAAGGCATAAAACCAGGGACTTTCAGCATCTCTGCCTCTTTTTCTTCTTTACCAAACATCTGGAAGCATGTGATACCCCTTTTCGGTTCAAGAGCTCAAGCCATGTGATCCTGTCCACCATTAAACCATCTTTCCAAGCAGCCTCCATGTTTCCAATGTCTTTTTCCCCACTTGGAACGGAAGCCAGAAGGACATTTCTTCCAACAATACGACACCCTAATCCAGGAGTTTGGATTGCTTCTTCACCGCATTTTATTCATCCAACCTCAACTTTGGAGGTACAATGTCAGAAGCATTCAGGTGGCATTGCATTCACCCTTGCTGTTTTCCAGTGGTGTTACAACCAGAAAGGATTAGTGTTAAGCCATTGATGGAGCAGTAAAAAGTTCTCCCTGCTTTATATATGGTTGTCTTCAACCCGATTCTGATATTCTGGCTAGAGATGATAGATGATTAGTTGAAAGGAACTGAAGCTCCGTTGTGGGAGAATGATCTCCAAGCCAATACAGAAGCCTATTTCGTATTCAAACATTACTTAGAAAGCTAACTATTGAACGTACACTTCTGCCCCCGTTGTTCACAGTAAACAGACATACAAAAGAGCAATGAATAATAATAAAAATAAACTCAAGTGCAACACAGATAACAAATTAAAGAGGTAGGAGGCAGTGTGTTTTCTTACCAGCCAGCTTTTCTTATCCATGTTGTGGAAGGGTCTTCCAAGACCTTTTTAGCTTTCTGCTCTCCTGCAGAAGTGTTTTCCCTCCTTTCACATGGAATACACAATCTTTGTGTTGTTTTGTCCCCTGGGTTGTGTTTTTTTTGAGCGGGATCCAATGCAGCTGAAGTCCTGGTGCCAGCTGCGCTCAGAAGACAATGGTTCAATTGGAAGTTGTCTTCTAAACAAAGGAGCTCTTCCTAGGAACGACTGATTCTCCCCACCACAGAACATCAAGAACCTCAAGACCATATGCGACATATATCCTTTCCCTGAAATATATGATCACTTCCCCCAAATTCTGCCAGGCAAGCTTAATTAGTTTAACCTCCAGCCTCTATGCTTAGGGGAGCCTCTTCTGTCCCAAGGTAACCAAGCACTGTCAGCCAGAGTCCAGCAAAATGACCTTTGGAAGATTGCTCTAAACCAGTGTTTTTCAACCTTTTTTGTGCAAAGGCACACTTTTTTCATGAAAAAAATCACAAGGCACACCACCATTAGAAAATGTTAAAAAAATTTAACTCTGTGCCTATATTGACTATATATAAAGTAATTCTCTTGAATAGGAATCAAATAAACAAAAAGAAATTATTTTATAATTGTTCATATTTCTGTTTACTTACTCAGTGCGAAACCTGGGCCTGTTTTTCTGAACACAAAGCTCAGTACTTACTGCACTGTAGTTCCCCAACATTAGGTTGTAATTCCCTGTGTACTGCCCCACTTCGGTGCTCGGAACACCGAAGGAGACACGCCGCTGGTAACACTTACCAAGTTGACAGCGCGCGTTCTCCTCGCTGCTCCGGTCCTCCGCGATTGTTGCTATGGGCGCACACATGGGACGTCAGTGACGTCCCTGCGTGCGCTACCTCCCGGCAGTCCCCGCGTTTTTAAAGTAAACACGGGGCCGCAGGGACTTAATAGAGGCATCCCTGGGTCCCGAAAGCAACTTTCGGGACACAGAGATATCCTGAGGCAAAAACACCCGGTGGGTGTTTTTCCCACGGCACACCTTACACTATGTCACGGCACACTAGTGTGCCGCGGCACAGTGGTTGAAAAACACTGCTCTAAGCAATTGCCGAAACTCATCAACAGCCTCAACCGGAAAAAAAAGTGCAAATGCTACATTTCTGCATGTTTCAGCCTTACAACAAGCAAAGATGCCTCAGAGTCTCTAATCCAGTGTCTCTCAACCTTGCCCACCTGCAGAAGTGTGGACTTCAATTCCCAGAATTCCCCTGCCAGCATTGCTTGGTTGGGGAATTCTGGGGGTTGAAGTCCACACCTCTTGAGGTGGCCAAGGTTAAGAAACACAGCTGTAATCTAATTCATTGCACATTCATACATGTACTCCTTCAAATGCCAGCCTTATTTTTTTTGGAATGGCCTGTTTAAAACTGCAGACAATGTATACTTGCTGGAAGATCAATCACTCTCGATGAAATATGTGAGCTTTATTTAGTCCGCAAGCAGCACACAGAGTTATTACCCTGTGGCTGTTTTCATAAACATGTTAACTCATGGTTTATTGAATTAAATCAGTTGGCTAGACTTCTCCTACAGAGAAGGTTTGCATGCCTCACCGAATGTGCAATAGAGAGTCACAAAATAACCACATTTTAGCCTAGTGCAGTATGGGAATGTAACTTATAAATCAATGCTTGGGAGTTAGCTCTCGCAACACAGTGTCAAGCCCTCTGGCACCTAAAGCTGCATTAATGCTAGACCATGATCAAAATAAAAGGTGGTTTTATTTTATTTGAGGCTACCTCTACCTCCTGAGCACCAAGATCCCCCCCCCAAATAACATTTAGGAGTGATATAGGGCAACAAAGTGCTTCAGAGGAATTTCCTTGGACTGAACAGTTAGTGTGGAAAGTTAGTTGGAAAGAGGCATCTTCTTTAAGGAGATGTTAACAATGCAGAAGACATGCCACATCTGCTCCAAAATCCTTTTTCAGCTTCTGATGTCCAACAATGCAAACAATTCCGAAAACGGACACTGGTATGGGAGATTCTTGGGAGTTAAGGTTCCCCAGGGGAGTCAGTCATTCAGAGAACATCAACAAACAATTGTGGCTTAGCACGGATCATAAGCAAGATCATAATCCTAAAGCAAGAGTTTTCATGAAACGGAGGTAAAGGCAGGGGTGAAATCCAGCAGGTTCTGACAGGTTCCGGAGAATCGGTAGCAGAAAACGTGAGTAGTTCAGAGAACCAGCCAAGGCCACCTCTGGCTGGCCCCAGAGTGCAGAGGGAATGAAGATTTTGCAGTATCCTTCTCCTGCCACGCGCACCAAACCACGCCCATCAAGCCACGCCCACAGAACTGGTAGTTTAAAAAATTGAATTTCACCACTGGGTAAAGGTACCAAAAATTAAATTCAAGAGGTTGGATGGTACAACACTTTTTGACTTGAGATCTGCAGGACTGCACAACCCCTTCACAGGAGCCATGTGGTGTGGTATGAGAGCATCTATGGATTGTAGAAGACTGGGGGTTTCTGGCCGAGCATATTGTGTAGAGCCAGCTTCAATGGACTGGCAAGCTATGAGGTGTCCTTGGGGCTCTCTGAGCTTGGTTGTTTTCTTGGAGAAATTTTATCCCTACACTAGGCAACATTAGCAGTACCTACAGGTAGTTTAGATAATGAAATGCCTGCAAGAAAACAACCGAGTTCAGAGACCATCCCGTCATTTCAACGCTAAAGTACAAATAGTCTTCTTTGTTGATTGGCATAGCTGAACCTTAAGAGCAGTAGGTTGACTGTCTTGGTGGCGCAGTGGTTGGAGTGCAGTACTGCAGGCTACTTCTGCTGAGTGCCATCTGCCTGCAATTTGGCAGTTGAAATCTCATCAGGCTCAAAGTTGACTCAGCCTTTTGTTGTTCCGAGGTCAGTAAAATGAGGACCCAGATTGTTGTGGGCAATATGATGACTCTGTAAACCGCTTAGAGAGGGCTGTAAAGCATTGTGAAGCGGTATCTAAGTGCTATTGCTATTATTAGAACTCCATGTTGACATCCCAAAGCAAGGAAGGATCTCTATATCCTTTAGCAAAACGTCTATGTTCTGTCTGAGATTTGGGGTCTGTGCTGAAGTGCCGTATTGTGCTTTCTCAAGTCTGCAACTGATTGTAAGTGGTTGGGTGAGGTGCACAGTGCATGGTAGGTGGGACATGGGTGAAGAGTTCATGACATTGAGCAAATGTCCTTCATTTGTCATTGACAGTTACAGAGAATGTCTTGACTAAGAAACCATTGCAAACTCTGAATCAAGGGGACTCATATAGATTAGTTGAGAAACAAGGGAAAAGGTTAGATAAGACTGACTCTGTTTTTCCTGGAACTATCTGAAGCCAGTATTATTCCACTCTCTCTAGGTGGGCCTCCTCCTTCCTTGACCTGGGATGCACTGGCAAAATTTTGCACAATAAAACTCATACTTGAGATCCAGGCTGTGTAAGAAAATTCCAATCTAGAGAAGAGCCCTTAAGCTATAACTTGCCTTGAGGGCAGCTGTAATGCTTATGAGAAATGCATTCCTTGGCCCAAACCATAATTTCAGAATGTCCAGGGTTACCAACACAGTTTCCCCAGAATTCATGCTAACTCTGCAACAAGGACCTGTGAGATTATGGAAAGAAGAACAAGATTCTGTTTGCAGTTATATGCAAGGAAGAAACAATGAAATGAAATCATGGTTGCGTTTTTCATGCTAAGCTAAAAGAAAGAGAGAGAGGGAGAGAGAGAGGGAGGGAGGGAGGGAGGGAGGGAGGGAGAGAGAGAGGGAGAGAGAGAGAGAGCACAAAACAGAATCCTTCAACTGAACATGCCCAAGCCTTCTCATCCTTTAAACTGAACATAACTCTTCAACCAAGCTTAGCTGCAAAATATGATTGCCATGTGTAGTTTCTAGATTTGGGGCTCATAAAATAAGATAAAGTCTCTTTCAAGTCACGTTTCCTTTCTACCAATTCCCTTGTGCTGTGAACACAGCCAAAGAAAGCGAGCAATTAAAAGAATGAGTCACATTCAAGTGGGTCCCTCCCATGTTAATATTACTCTATAAGCATTATTGGAACCGTATGAGTAGGTTCTTCCAAGGCTGTCTAATTAGTATATAGAGCAGGACAACAATGTGAGACCTCTAGTAGATTAATGGAGAACCTATGACACATGGGTCAAACGGGACACACCACAATGCTTTGAGTGACACACAGGCATTCACCAACACTCAATAACAATTATTCTCAAAGTATGCCCTGTACTTGCACGATTTTCAGGGGCTGCAGAGGTCTATAGCCTCTGAAAATCACAAGGAAGCAGGTCCTGCTTTCGAATGGTTTTTTTAGAAGGTGCAGAGAGCATGGAAGAGCCAGGTGGCACCAGGCTACAAAGCGAGAATCCATAGATTCAAGTCCCACCTCAGGTATGAAAGACAGCTGGATGACTTTGGGCCAGGAGACTATGAGTTCTAGTCCTGCCTTAAGGCATGAAAAACCAGCTGGGTGACTTTGGGCCAGTCATTCTCTCTCTCTCTCTCTCTCTCTCTCTCTCTCTCTCTCTCTCTCTCTCTTTCTCTCTCTCTCTCTCTCTCTCTCTCTCTCTCTCCCTCCCTCCCTCCCTCCCTCTCTCTCTCTCTCTCTCTCTCAGCTCAACCCACCTCACAGGGTTGTTGTTTGGAGGAAAGTGTATTGGATATGTTCGCCATCTTGAGTTATTTTTAGAAATAAAAAAATGAGATATAAGTAAATAAAAATTAAAAGATAGCTAGCTAGCTATATAGATAGATAGATCAGTGGTGGGTTCCGGATCCTGGTGCAACCGGTACGGTGAAACTGGGCCTGGTGTCCTCCACATGAACACGTGCAGCGCAAGCATGAATCCTTACCCACTGCGACGCTTCCGAACACCTCCGTGATGCTCCAGCTGCTCAGCGGAGCATCACTCAGGCGCCTTACACTTCGTGCGCGTAAGCCCCGAAGAGCTCAAATACAGGTAAGGATAGCAGGCGGGCAGGTGGGCCCTCCAGAGCACCGTACCAGAACGGGGTGTACCTGTTAGATCGGGTAAAGGAGGCACAAAAGGCTAAGTAACAACAGCTCTTTATTGCAAGTCAAGTACACATCCGGCTGAAGAATGGTCGGGCAGCATCCCCTTTTAAAGGGATCTGTCAGACCTCTTAGCCAATGAGATTCAACCTTGTTCCTGTCGGAACAGAGGACCTTGGTAGAAACCTCTTGCAGTCTGTCAGCGGGGGGGAATATCTAACAGTACCAGTCATAGCCCACCACTGAGATAGATGGATGGATGGATGGATGGATGGATGGATAAAAAACGAAGGCCTCATGTGATCCAAAGCAGTTTTCTCTTTCTGGAGCTTTGAAGAATAGTTTGACTCCCTCTTCTTTGAGGCAGCCCCTGAGATATTGGAACACTGCTATCATGTCTCCCCTAGTCCTTCTTTCTATTAAACTAGACATACCCAGTTCCTGCAACTGTTCTTCATATGTTTTAGTCTCCAGTCCCCTAATCATCTTTGTTGCTCTTCTCTGCACTCTTTCTAGAGTCTCCACATCTTTTCTACATCGTGGCGACCAAAACTGAATGCCGTATTCCAAGTGTGGCCTTACGAAGGCATTATAAAGTGGTATTAACACTTCATGTGATCTTGATTCTGTTCCTCTGTTTATGCAGCCTAGAACTGGGTTGACTTTTTTGGCAGCTGATGCACACTGCTGGCTCATATTTTAATGGTTGTCCACTAGGACTCCAAGATCCCTTTCACAGTTACTACTGTTCAGCAAGATACCACCTATATTGTATCTGTGCATTTCATTTTTGTTGCCTAAATGTAGAACCTTACTCTTTTCACCATTGAATTTCATTTTATTAGATAGTGCCCAATGTTCAAGTTTCTCAAAATTCTTCTGTATCTTTAGTCTCTCTTCTGGAGTGTTGGCTATTCCTGCCAGCTTGGTGTCATCTGCAAATTTGATGAGTTCCCTATTTATTCCCTCATCCAAATCATTGATGAAGATGTTGAAGAGTACTGGGCCTTATAGGACCATGTTATTTTCTTAAATAAATCTTTGATGTTGGGGGCTTTAAAAAAAGAACTCCCTCAATTTGCAGTATAGCCATGTGTGTTTCTCTGGAAATAAGCCTCAATTAATTCAACGGGCTTACTTTCAAGTAAACAGAATTCTTGACAGGCCTGTACCTCAGTCCTAAGCAAAGCTGAAATAGATAGGAGTAAATGTACCTTAGTATAAGACTGGATGATCTTTAAGAATTATGAGCTAATTACATTTGATTTGATTTTTGATTTTACTTTATTTGTATGCCGCCCTTTTCCCTGGGGGGACTTAGGGCGGCTCACAATTCAAGGGAAGGGAGGAATAGACAAGTTACAAACATGAAGACAATACACCGTTAAAAAGCACAACAGTCATACCATTCGAGTATTATTAGGGCAACAAGAATGGTCTTTACCCAAAACTGGAAAAACACAGAAATTCCACAAGAGGAGGAAGTAATTAGGAAAATTCTGGTTTGTGCTGAAATGGATAAATTGACGTGGGAATTGAAGAACAATGATGAATCAGAATTTTATAAGATCTGGGATAAATTTAATCAATGGTTGGAACAAAAAAGGAAAGACCCAAAATAAGCAATGATTAGAATTATAGAATGAAGATTAGAATTACGTATGAAATCATAACAGTGAAAATGTATAAGACAAGAACAAAACAACATGGATGGAAATACGATATCCTTATATTTGTAAATGCTGAATAGACCAATTGTAAATAAGCATTGTGGTTATAATATTTAACTATATTCTAGTATGTATGGCAAAGACATTGTCAGGACGATTACACTGTGTCCAATATTTTAATGTGTGTTTAATAAAAAAAATGTTTTAATAATAATAAAAAAAGAATTACGAGCTAGAAGCAACTTTATTCTCTTGTTTTTCCCTTTTAACTTTCTTTGGCTGATGACCAAGAAAACTGTCAGGGGGGGGGAAATCAAGATGCTGCAGAGCTGATGATTAAAAATATGAAAAATAAAACATAGAAACAAAGGAAAACTCCATGTCTCCTGCAAGTGAACTTGGGAAAGCCATTCCCAGAAAGTTAAATTACAGATGTGGCTTAAAAGCTTGCCTCTGGATTGTGGAGATGAGTCCTCTCAAATACAGCTCGCAGTAAACTTTTTGGCTAATTGAACCTTTTAGACTCAGCAAGGATTACAGCAGGGCTCTGCAGTTCAAGCCACATTAATCTAAGGCAACAATCATCTAATGATGGGTTGGAAGCCATGTGAGTCACAAGTGGATGTCAGTAGCGAGTGTCTTAGGATTTCAGAGGTGGACAGGATAGGCCCAGAAAAGTTGATCTCACCTAGTTCAATGCATGAGCAACCCTTCCCTCGCTTTTGCAGAACTCATTTGGACAGGTAGGAACATTCTAAAATAGACTCGGGTCAGAAGAAAATAATATTAATAGTAAGACAAAGGCAGGGCAACAAAATAAATGAAATAAAAATGCAGAGTTCCATCCCAAATTTCAATTTCCATTCATGCAATTTATCGATGAGAATGCAAGCGAGATAGATACAAAGATCTAGCCCTCTGCTCTACTGTGTTCACTCAATAACATTTATCATTTATTTATATCCCACTTTTAGTATTTTTATGAAAAACTCAAGTGGCAAACATACCCAGCACACATCCCTCTTCTTTTCGCCCCCAACAACAACAACCATGTGAGATGGATTGGGCCGAGTGAGTGTGACTAGCCCAAGATCACAGTGGTGCAGTAGTTAGAGTGCAGTACTGAAGGCTACTTCTGCTGCCTGCCAGCTGCCTACAATTTGGCAGTTCGAATCTCACCAGGCTCAAGATTGACTCAGCCTTCCATCCTTCCAAGTAGGGTAAAATGAGGACCCGGATTGTTGAGGGCAATATGCTGACTCTGTAAACCAATTAGAGAGGGCTGTAAAGCAGCATATAAGTCAGAGGTGGGTTCCTACCAGTTCGCACCTATTCGGTAGAACCGGTTCGTCAAAATTACCAAACCGGTTAGAAGAGGTTCCACCAGTGGACCCGGAAAGCAGGCCACACCTGCAGAAGAGGTTCCAAAATTTTTTGAAACCTACCACTGACTATCATGCTCATATTTATAAAACTCCGTGCCTCTGTGAAAGGTAAGGATGACTACTGCGTTTGTGGTGCAATCAAAACATTGTGTGTGTTGAAGTTGTTTTAATGCAAACCAAAGATGCCTTTTAAAAAACAAGTTTACATCATATTCTTATGCATGCCAGTGCTGTGTGTGAGGTAATTTAAGGTGTGTGAGGTAATTTAAGGTGTCGTCGGCATCTTCATATCCGGTCACATGGGTGGCAAGCCACTCCCATCCGGCCACATGGGTGGTAAGCCACTCCCACAAAGGAGGCCACACCCATGGAGTAGGTTCAAACAATTTTTGAAACCCACCACTGATATAAGTCTAAGTACTATTGCTATTGCTATCACCCAGCTGGCTTTCATGGCTAAGGCAAACTTGAATGTACAGTTCTCTTGCTTTCTAGCATGATGCCTTAACCACTAAACTGGCTCTCCACAATAATTGTGGGCCCCTGTGGCAATTGTGGGCAGGACAGATACAAAGCGAGTGATATAATTGTCTCTTTCTGACACACCTATTTTCCCCTTCTCGTAACATCCTTTTCTCTTCCTTGAAATCTTCTTCACTCTTTCTGATTTCTTTCCTAAGTTAAAAGGTGGAGAAGGTTGCTCTGGTTCAACATTCAATTGCCAGGAGGAGTATTTGAGATGAAGGACTATAGAAAATAAAATGTTGAAGGAACACGGAGTAGGGCCAAGGAATTTGAGTAGCCTTAAGATTGTAGCTTGGGCATCCCAACCTAGCTTTCTTTTTAGACTTGGGGGAGAGAGGAATTATGAAGCTGTAGCAGAACATTTAACCGAATCCTTTAGCAAAAGTTCTGAGGAAAGAATTGTTAATGAGTGAGTGTGCCATTTTGATTCCTCTGCCAGATGAGTGAGAGTATGTTTATATGTAGATTTAACAACATAATGAGAAAGTGTTTCAACTGTGATTCACACTGATTTCACAGATGAAATATGGAATCATACCATAACAATGCAAATTTAAGTTGGAGCTTGTTAGTCATAATCCTTTGCTTGTTTCTTTTTTTTCTCTCTTTAAAACATCCACGTTTTTTGTTTGGTGTGATTTTGTTTTGTTTTATTTTAGAGTTTTTAAGTGACATCTTTCTGTTGCGTCCATTTTGATAGCAGGAGCCTTTAGGAGCAAAAGGGGAAATAATAAAAGTATTGCTCCAGTTTATATAAAGCTTCCATGGACATTTTGACTGATTCAAAACTCATCAATGAAGTTATTACTATTAGTATTATTACTAATAGTAATAATTGAAGAAATAAACTTCAAATTATTGAGGTCTACAAGTCATAAAGTTGCCAGGTTGGGCATCCCTGTTCTAGACAGAAAGTGATGGCTTTGTGCCAACAGCAAATTATTCATGTGCATTTTGGAAAAACTTACATGAACACTAAAAAGAATGCAAATTTTTAAAAATGATGTGTAATAGTTCCACTTCACGATGTTCACATATTCCTAAAAAAAATATTTTTTTCCCAAAGAGGGCTGTGACCCACATGGAGAATCCCAAATGAACTAAGCAAGTGTCATTTTATGGTTCTTTTCCAACTGTTGCACCATCAGCTGTATATTTATCAAATTCACTTGGGTTCAAAATACATGGCAATTATTCAGCATTTATTTCTCACAGTGTTTATCAGGAAAGAAATCTGGAACAGGAAGAACAGATCAAAGGTCTGCATTAGGGGTAACTGGAAAACTTTAGACATCAACAAAAGTGTGGTGCTTTTAAAATAAAAAATAAAAAAGCAGAAATGCTTAACAAATAGAACCTAAAACAATAAAAACTTTGTCATGCTACTTACAAATGACTTCAGGAAGTTTGCTACTGTTATTGATTTCACTTTATCAGACGCAAAAATAACTAGAATGCAGTTTGTATAATTTTTAATTGGACATGTATGTATAAGCCCATAGTTAGATGATATCTATCTATCTATCTATCTATCTATCTATCTATCTATCTATCTATCTATCTATCTATCTATCTATCTATCTAGATAGGTTTATTTTAATAGTTGATAAAGCTGAATCTTTTTATATATTCCATGTTTATTCTTACTTTGACTTGTAGATCTACAGAAATTGCAATCTGTCATACAAACACACACACACACCAGTTACAGCTCTAAGGTCTAATTAATGGTACCAAATGCAACACACTAAGCCAACAATGAGTAACTGGAAACTAATTTGATCAAGCAACATTATAAATATCTATTAGAATATGGTTTCAGATATTCCCTCGTTTTAAATTGCTGTCAAGATTGTTTTCGAAAGTTACGTTTTTATTGTATTTGACTCATTGACCATAATAAAATATGTGATGAACATGGAAATCTTTTGTTCTGCTATATTCAGTGACCTGAGGATCCCCAAAGACATATCCCACTCTTAGATCTTTTTTGAGAATTACCTATTAGCTCCACTGAAGACCTGGCATATCCCTAAAAGGAAAAAAAAATCTGACCTCACATGATGAATTAACCCATCTGACTGTCAGGAAGTGTAGTATAATGTGGAAGCATTCATGGTGAGAAAATTACCACAAGGTCATCAGACCAAGGTCCATCTAGGATACCTCCAAGAAATCTTTGAGAATTGAGAATTAATTCATGTTGGACCAGATTTTCCACTTACATCTTTTAGGGAACAAGTTGTGATTCTGAAGTGTTCTGTCTCTAAAATGGAATGAAAAGGAACATCTGATAACCATTTAAAAGATACAGGCTCCATTTAGATTTCAAGAATGCTGGAGTTGGGAAACCACCCAACCTTAAAACTATCCTGCCAATCCGGTGCGAGAATGCAAATGAAAACACTTCGAATAATTTATCATTACTTTGAAGCCAACATAAAAAGGAGATCTCACCTGCTTGGGTAATTGGTTCCAATAATCTTATGAAGAATTTTTCCTTAAATCAATAAAAACTGTCTTCTTGTAGCATAAATCCATTAATCCATATCTACACTTTGAAACAGCAGGGAACCAATTTTGATTTTCTTCTGTATGACAACCCTTGAGATATCTGGAAAGTATTACTGTATAGGTGATCCTCAACTTACCATCATTCATTTAGTGGCTATTCAAAGGTATTCCACTGAAGTTTATGACTGGTCCTCGCCCATATGACCATCACAAAGTCCCTGGTCCTGTGATCAAAATTTGGCTGCTTGGCGTAGATGTATTTACGATGGCTGTGCCAGGGCCATCTAATCACCATTTGTGACCTTCTCAGAGGGCTTCTGACAAGCTAAATCAATGGGTATGTTAGGTTTGCTTAATGACCATGGAATAAGCTTAACAATCACAGCAGAAATGGTAAAATCATGTAGCAACCAGATTTTAAAGGTCAGAGGTTCTAGTCCCAATTGTGGTCATAAGCCAAGGACTATCTTTATTAAGCATATCCAATCTCTCCTCAAAAAAACCTGGTTTCCATCTTGGTCATTTTGATTTTCTTGCAGTTGTTCGAGTCTCTAAATTGTTGATGAAATGCGGAACCATTTGCATAAAATTATACAGAAAGATGCCAATTTGGACATTATTACTGCTAATCCTACCCTCAAAACAACGCTATAGAGCACTGCACACCAGAACAACTAGACACAAGAAGAGTTTATTCACTCTTCTAAAATAATTCCCTCAACACTGTCAAACTATTTACTAAGTCTGCATTACTATTACTATTCATCTTCTCATCGTTCTTATCACCCATCTCCTCCCACTTATGACTCTATGACTGTAACTTTGTTGCTAGTATCATTATGATTTATAATGTTCCCTAGTATGATTTGATTGCTTATTTGTACCCTATGACTACCATTAAGTGCTGTACCTTATGATTCTTGACTAATGTATCTTTTCTTTTATGCACACTAAGAGCACATGCACCAAAGACAAATTCCTTGTTTGTTCAATCACACTTGGCCAATCAAGAATTCTATTCTACTCTATTCCCCATTCTGAGTAGCAATATATCCAGAGGTGGGTTCCTACCACTTTGACTGGTTTGGCAGAGTAAGCAGTAACTTGGCCTGCCACGCCCCCGAACCGTAGGCCAAACCATTGGCACCATCTTTTTTTTGCTTCTGCACATGCGCAGAAGCATTTTTTTTAGTACTGTGCATGCACACGTGTGCATCAAGCACACACATGCGTGCCCCTGAGCAAACCAGAAGTAGCAGCAACCAGAACCCACCCCTGAATATATCTCACCAGTTGGGAAGACTATGACCAATATAAGACATGCTCCATTTATAAAGTTATATGATGCATCATTTTAGTAGTTTCAAAGTCTTAAATGGTTTAAACCCAGGATATGTTGAAGACAGCTTATACAACAATTTAGAGCATCCTCAGAGGCCTTACGTTCTCCTGACACCTGACGGTGACTTGGGCTGGGGAAATTATGCGGTGACTATTATCCTTTTCTTCTTGTAAAACCGTTTCTTACCAGCTCTGAAATATAGCTGATTTTGAATTGGTAAAATTGTTGAGACACAATACATCCTTGTTCATCTGGTATAGGTAAAAGTTCCCCTTGCACATAAGTGCTAATCGTTCCTGACTCTAGGGGGCATGGCTCATCCCTGTTTAAAAGCCAAAGAGCCAGCGCTGTGCGAAGACGTCTCCGTGGTCATGTGGCCGGCATGACTAAACGCCGAAGGTGCACAAAACGCTGTTACCTTCCCACCAAAGGTGGTTTCTATTTTTCTACTTGCATTTTTACGTACTTTCGAACTGCTAGTTTGACAGAAGCTGGGACAAGTAACAGGAGCTCATTCAGTTATGCGGTACTAGGGATTCAAACTGCCTAACTGCTAACCTTTCTGATCGACAAGCTCAGCATCTTAGCCACTCAGTCATCTGGTATATTCACAGAATTAACATTAGTTTTACATGCCTGTTTACTTCTAGAACTATCTTTATTTTTGTTCCATATCAGTTTCCAGCACATCCTTTACACCCAATTGGTTAGAATTCAGTTCTGCTATTTTCATAAATTATTGCATTAATTCATATAGACATACATCCAGTTATATAGGTACTTTTTGCTCTGTCTCCATTAAATTCATTAGTGACTTAGGAACACATCTTTGTAATCCCTAAACTAGTTTGCAGATTTGAGACTTCCCACTGAAGTCTTAACTAGGACTGATCCTGCTTAGTCTTTGTGACCAGATTAAGGTGACTGGATATTGCCACCTGCAGTGACAAACAGATAAGTACATAATCCAAAGATCATCTGGAGCAATATTATCCTTATTTCAATGTCACCTGATATTGTGATATCTTTATGCAGCTTTATTTTAGTCTACTGCAATTGTTTTGATTTTAATTACCGTATATACTCGAGTATAGGCCGACCCGAATATAAGCCGAGGCACCTAATTTTACCACAAAAAACTGGAAAAGTTATTGACTCGAGTATAAGCCTAGGGTGGGAAATGCAGCAGCTACCGGTAAATTTCAAAAATAAAAATAGATACCAATAATGTTTTTGAATATTTATTTCAAAGAAAAACAGTAAACTAGCAGTGTATTCAATGAAATACTTCACTCACCTCATGATGCTGATGTCCCGCTGTGATGATGATGTCCCGTGCAGCCGCGGGAGCAATGTCCCGCCTCCTATGACACACGGCACAGTGATTCCTATCATTGGATCACTGTACCAGAGGAGGTGGGACATCGCTATGTGGCTGCTTGCCATAACAAGGAGGAGGTGGGACATCGTTGCAGAGCGGCAGGAGGGGGAGGAAGGGGAATCGTAAGACAGCCCTGCATTACATTAGAACGTGAGGAGGGGGGATGGTGCGGTGCGAGCTGCGCGGCAAACTGACACAGAGGGAAGGGAAACTCACAGGGGCGCCGGGCCATTCACAAGCGTCACCCAGCAGCATGGCCCCGCCCCTTTTTCTCCTCCATTTCGGGCAAATTTTTCACTGACTCGAGTATAAGCCGAGACGGCTTTTTTCAGCCCAAAAAGTGGGCTGAAAAACTTGGCTTATACTTGAGTATATACGGTAGATTTTTAAAACAATTTTCTCTTCAGGAAAGCGCCATGGGATGATGACTGAACAGTGATATATCTATTTTAATATCAAAGATTGCAATAATTTAAAATAACAACTGTCATGGAGATTATAACATCGCCAATCTTCTAATGAACCAGCATCTGGTCTGTATTTATTTTATGAGCCTCTTTTGGGGTTTTTATATCTTAAATGAACATATCCAAAGCTTGTGAGCTTTTAAGGATTTGAAGGTGTTGTTCCCTCATGTGCAGCTGTAACTTCAATGAGACCAGGGGAAGAAAATGGAATCCCTATTCTCACCCTAATTATGCTTCATCATAACATGAGTGCTTTGAAATAGGCAAGGTTGAGATTTGCCTTAATGAATGATTGAAGTAGGTTCTAGTCTGGAACAATCTATAAGATTATTCAAAATTTAAATTTACTTATACAACGCAGCAGGGGTGGGTTGCTCCCGGCATTACTGCCGGTTCGGTGCGCATGCACATTTGCACAAAAATAGGTCTGTGCATGTGCAAAATGTTAAAAAAAGGAAAACAAATTGTGCAATTACAATTGTTCTGCGCATGCACAGAACCGAAAATCAAGATGTTGGCCCTGTAGGAGAACCAGTTCAGTGGCATGGCAGGTCTGGGTCGCTGCCGGTTCCAGCGATCCAGGCCACCAAACCACTACCGGTTCAGCGGAACTGGTCCGAACCAGTAGGAACCAACCTCTGTAACACAGTACGAGGAGTTCTACTGAATCGATCAAAAGTGTACTTTGGCCAATAGCTATTGACTATAGTCAATGCCTAGGATAACCAATCAGATGCTACAGATTTGAAATTTACAGACAGGACAGTAGTTCACTCATTCCAATGTCAGTCTTGGAGTCATTTCCCCCCTTAGCACTTTCAGGGCTGTCACGAGTCAAGCTGTGGGAATGGGAGGGGAAAGAGATAACTGGGAGATTGTAGCCATAATAAAATTCTTTCTTCTGAGAAACAAGAACTTTCCAACCCAGTGCAAGAAGGTGGGATCTTAGGTCACACAACCCTTGGACTGTGACCTGATTGGACCATGTGACAGACTACATGGGCAGGAGAAAGAAAAGTTTGCTTTTAACTAGGGGGAAACCCGAGGGGGGGTTTAGCAGCAGGTTTCCCCAGATGTGCCAATATGACATGCCTAATATAGCAGCAGCAGGACAGAAAAAACCCTGGTTCCATGGTGGCACCCATTTTTCTTTTCCACATCTTAACTAAGTGCACAAAAACCAGAATTCAGAATATTCAATAGTGTATTGTACATTTTTTTAATTAATGAATGACCTTATTTTTTTAAAAAAATACAATCTCTTTGGCTACCTTATTTAATCATCTTTTATAGACCAGCAATGTCTATTGAAACAGATGTTAAATAACACCAAAGAAATGTACAGACAAAATTATAAAAATCCCCAAAGGAAAAAAAAAACACTGGACTAGCATGAAGACAACTCAAATTTTAGAAAATTAGGAACAGAGCGAAAGAGCACTAATATTACATAGAATTGAGTAAGTTAAAAAGCAGTCCTATTTTACACAATAATCAGTTTTCCAAGAGAGTATCTGGTGGGTGTTTTTATTACAATGAGTAAAACTCTTTAAATCGCAGCTGCATGCTTTATTTGCTATACATTTAAAAGTGTTTTGTTCGCGTACTTCCCATCAATTTGATTGGAAATTAGACATTTTTGCACTGTTGTTTCTCCCACAACTATATTCTAAATGTTGATACCTTAATCCAGGGGTCTCCAACCTTGGCAACTTTAAGCCTGAAGGACTTTAAAGCAAAGCTGGCTGGGGAATTCTGGGAGTTGAAGTCCGCTAGGCTTAAAGTTGCCAAGGTTGGAGACCCCTGCCTTAATCAGTATTCTAAGGTAGAGCTTCTGTTCCTAGTTTTGTCATTTTTGTTTAAATGCCGTTGCTCAGTTATGAGTCTAATTAGGGAGCGCAGTATAGATAGCAATTTTTTCCTGCCAAAGTAAACAATCCAACAGACTTGATTGTCAAAGGTTGCCATGTTCAAACAAGTTAAAATCATTTTTGAAAAAGGCTTAACATTAAAAACAGAAATCTTTTGAGTAAGCAACCATTCAAAGAGTTTAAAAAGCGATGGGACAGTTGAAACAGTTAAGGAATATAAAAGGGGGGGGGGAAGAATTCTATAAATGTTTCAGGAAGCTCAAATTATGTCCTACAAAGTTTTACCAAGCATTAAGAGCTTTTTGAGAAGGTTGGGCATCTGGTTTTCGTTTAATTCCTACTTAACATCATGACAGCCATTTGAAGTTCAACATACATAGATATTAATGAGAATATGGAGGAACATTTTGATAAGATTCCTAAACCTTCATTCCTTTCCCCCTGAGTGTGATCACTGTGACCAACAGAAGAGCAACTTGGGATCTCGTCTAAGTTCTGATCTCCTGTGGCATCTTGGTTTTGATCCTGAAGATCAAAGGCTCCCTCCATCCTAGGACCTTTTGCATCAGTCTGACAAAGAGGGCGAGTGAATGGACCGTCCACTGGCTGGGCTGTTGGAGAAAGTGAAAGGCTCCTTCTCTTTCTCCTTGTTGTCGTGCTTGTGTTTGTGCTTGTGTTTGTGCTTGTGCTTCTTCTTCTTCTTCTTGTGTTCATGGTGGTGGTGATGATGGTGCTCACCATGCCTGGAAGAGCCAGACTCTTTAGCAAAACCAGCCAGAGAAGGCAGAGGTGCTGGCAACATGTTCGCCTCCAAGGAAGACTGTTCTTTACCTGAAGTTAAAAAAGGAAGATAGGTTCATTAAAAAAAAAAACCCACTGAAAAGATTGAAAAGATGGAAGTTCTTCCCTCCCTGCTACAACAATTGCTTTAACAACATCTTTACTATAGATTTATTTATATCCATGGTTTTACTATTTCGAAGCTTTTGCTGCAATGCACTCTATCGATTTTTATAATGATTTTTAAACATCGATTTATACAAACATCATTATAGAGTTATTAAAACTTTCTGTAAAACATGCCTAATCAAGAGACAGACATGTCATGGGGAGGGCACAGCTTGATTCTTCTATATAGTCATTAGGCTTTTTGGCAATAAAAGCAACATGTTCTTTTGGGTTGCCTTCTTGACTTCCTAATCTACCTTGTAAACCTGGTAGTTTCTCCTAGTAGAGACTTCCTGGTGGTCTCCCCATCCAAGTAGAAGCCCTCTTAGCAATGTTCTTTCCAGTGGTGAAATTCAATTTTTTTTTGTTTACTACTGGTTCTGTGGGCGTGGCTTGGTGGGCGTGGCAGGGGAAGGATACTGCAAAATCTCCATTCCCTCCCGACGTCTGGGAGAGGGATATCGCAAAATCTCCATTCCCACCGCACTCTGGGGCCAGCCAGAGGTGGTATTTGCCGGTTCTCCAAACTACTCAAAATTTCCGCTACAGGTTCTCCTGTCACAACCTGCTGAATTTCACCCCTGGTTCTTTCTATGGTTACTAAACAGTAAGAGCCCAAATATAACATAATGTCTCCGTTTCAACATGACAGGAACCCATAATTTGACACTGTGTGTAACTGGGAGTAAGCAAGCATTTTACAATCTGGTAAAAGGTGCCCATCAGGTCCAAGCCACCAAACTAGAGGAAGAACTAGATAAACTTTGTCAGCAGCTTCTTCACCATTACATCAGAATCCCTGTCCTCTTTTTCCCTGAAGAAGACCGATTCAATAAGTCATAAACAAAACCTAATTTGCCAGTCTGAGAGAAACAAGGATGTTAATTTAGTGCTAAACAAACCATGAATGAAGGCCTCCTGGCTTATTCACTGAGTTCCTCTCATAGGTCAAGAGAAGTGTCAAGAGAAATAGCAACAAACTTGGTTTTTTTCCTGAAAAATTACAATTCCAATAAATCCAGACTATACCATTCACTATGACATCACATCAACTCTCTCGCAACCTGAAGCAAAAGCATTCAAATTCTGCAAGGATATGTACCCACACCACCAAGATTCGCTGGATAAATTAAAGTAATAAACATGATGCAGTAACTGAATAGCCAGCATAGAAAGGAACACCCAAAACACACAAGATGAATAGATGAGTAACAAATCATTTCCACTATATAACATGTTACGTGTCTACTGTAACATGTAAAAAGAGATGGGATAAAAGTCTCAATATTAATGTTGCGTTGCTTCTTGGAGTGTAAAACACGAATGGGGGAAGAGGCTGTGGAGAGAAAGATATACACAGCTGCTATTTCTTATACTCCATAAAGTTGCAGTCTACAGAAAGAGATAACCAAGTTATTTGGTAAACGCTGCAATGATTCAATTGTATCCCAAATCCTAAAACTTTGGACTATTATTATCGCCTAGTAAAATAAAGGTCAGTTGCAGCTGGGATTATGGGGATAAGATGTTCTTAAACTTCAACCTGGAAAGATTTAAGAGCCGACTCCTGAATATGCTTATCTCTACCACTACACTTCTGTAATCTTGACTACAAGCCAAGCTGCATTTAATATACTTAAATACCGAATCAGCTTCTTCTTTCTATTACATTGAAACTTTGGTGACAACTTCTGGAGGGCTCCAGGAATGTCCTCCAAGGCTTTTGAAGAAGACATGCAATTTGGGGCCTTTTCCATCATTGTATTTCCACCCCTCTCTAGATTTCAGAATTTGCTCTCATTTCTGATTAGTTTGGGGACATTTGCAGCAAGATTTTGCTCCACCGTGACCAGGGATGGTAATGTTTTTGCTATGGGGTTAGCGTAGATTAGATTAGCAATTCTCCCTGGGCATCCCATGGATATTGTTTCTTCATGTTGCCATTTCTATAATGTGCGGAATTTCTTGCCTTGTTCTATTCCCAGTCAAGCCTCTGACCACATAATTACAGCTTCTACATTACAGGCTTACGTTTTAATTACAAAGCTGTCCTCACTGGTGATTTGGGTACACACATCTGAGGCACGATAAACCATACCAGATTTTAGGCTCATTGCAAAACACAAGTATAGGACCAGATACAAAAGTACAAAATGAATTTTTCAGGCTGTCAAAACAGGAATGTAATGGAGTATACCAGAAAGGAAAAAAAAACAAGTAGATATACAATGTCAAATGCTCAAAGGTCTGTTAAATTTTTTAGCTGAAATTCAAGTTGTTGGAGAAATATTTGCGGTCCCTTTTTCTTTTGTCTGTCAGAAATATCTTGTGCATTTTTTTTAAAAAAGGTTGCGACTGTGAATGCAGAGATTTATTCAAAGAAAGTCTGCCTATATCCGCAGCCAAACTTAAACAAAATGTAGACCTACAAAACAGGACCATAATGGCTCTCAAACATCTTCTAAATCTATTAGAAGATAAATTTCTTGAGATTTGTAGGCTTTTTTTCTATCTCAGGAAAAAGAAAATAGGCAAAGTATCAAAATCAAAAACGTGGAATTTAAATCCTCACACGCCTAAACATCTTGTGCTCACCAAGTTATGAGAAATCAGAAGTGCTCAAATAGTATCTCTGCAAGTTCATTAAGCTCAACACAAATATTAGAAAGGAAGATGAAAGGCACTTGCTATAAAACACACAAACTCTCTTATTAATTCCAGATCCTGAATTCACTTGCCAGCAGATTTTTCCCCCCCAGATACCTCTACTAAAACTAACTCTCCATGTATGTTCTTTTTAGCTCTGGCTGTTTCCAGAATTTTATTGTTTGTTTCACTTGTTTACCTGTATGCTTGTATTCAGTTGATTTTTGTGACCTTGCTATGAAATATAATAAAAGAGAGGAAAAAAGTAGAAATACAATAACAGTATGGAACAGAATAGAATAGAATAACAGGCAACCTCATTTAAATGAGGCATTAGTAATTATTATTTTAGTTAATATTGATAAATGCTGGCTTTGAAAATTTGCTAGCAAGCAAATTTAGGGTTTGGATCAAATAAGAGTTAATCTTTAAGGCAGGTACCTTTTATCCTTCTTCTAATATTTGAACTTAATTACTGGGATTCTGAAAGTATGGTCCCAGTAACATAAAAGTTATTGTTCTGGTGAAGACTGAGTTAGCATCAGAGCGGTAATCACTGTTAAGCCAATCGCACCCATGATAAACGGGGACAATTGTCCTGGCTACAGATAGTCCTTGATTTACAACCACCCACTGTTCAAAGTTACAATGGCACTAGAAAAAGTCATTTATGACACCGCACTTATAAATATCACAGCATCCCTATGGTCACATGATCAAACTTTGGCTCTTGGCAACATGCACGTATGTACGATGGCTGCAATGTCCTTCAGTCATGTGATGGCCATTTCAACCTTCCTAGCCAACTTCTAACAAGTAAGGATAATGGGGGAAACAGTTCTGCTCAATGGCATGATTCATTCAACATCTGGAACAGTTTGCGTAACAACCATGGCTATATATATATATATATATATATATGAGACCCAACTCACGTAGCAACACTTAACATCTTGACTTAGCAATGGAAATTCTGGCTTCATCTGTGCTACCTGTACTTATCACTGTTTTCCCTTCATTTCCCACTCTCAAATATAGTTTGCTAAAGCATCAAATTTTAGCACCTAATTTTACAATATGTGTTGTGGCCTGCCAGCAGAGCTGGCAACAGATGCAGACAGTGAGGAAGTTGGGAAGGAGCATGGGCCAGTCCTGGAGTCTGGGGAAGGCTCTAATGAGGGCTCTGCGGCGGAGGCAGAGATGGGGCCAGGGCTGTTCTAACAGTTGTCAGCTGCTTTTGGAGTCAGACATCAGTGAGGCAGAAGAACAGCTGGAGCCTGTTCCCAGTGTGAGCATGCACAGAGTTGCTGGATGAAGGGAACAGCTAAGAAACAAGGATCGACTTGGGAGTAAGGCCACAGGGGGACGGTGAATGGCCCCTCCCATAGGGAATAAAAGGGGAGTGAAAAGGGAGTGGAGCTTGCAGGAGACAATGAGTTCATTCCTGCATTCTTGCCAAGTATTGCGGCGTCTGAAAGATATCGGCCTGGCCACTCTCCAAGCCTGATAAAGGTCAGTAATTGTGAAAGACTGTGAGCTAGGACTTTGCTGAAGAGGAATTCACTGTAAATTAAATAAAAGGGGTTTATCGGGATGAGGACTTGGCTTTGTGCTGCTGGGGAAGCCTAGGTCGGAACAATATAGATAGCCAGATCCGTAATTCTCTCTGGCTAAGGCGTGCTCTATGAGCTCTTCGTATTGTTGGGATAAAATGCATTGGCTGTGCTCATTCTGCAGACTCTCAAGCAACGTCCTTTTCCTTGAATAACCAAAACGTCTTCCTTGGTAACTGACTGGAAGAACCACAAAGGGTGAGGTACCCACATTTGCTTTTGAAGTGATTACTAATACCCTTTGGAACAGAACACACATTTTGCTAGCTCTTCACTTGGCACCTTCTGTGGTTTTAAGTGTTTAGAAGCCAACATCATTATTAGTTTCACTGCAAAACAGATGTTTGGAATCGAGAAAGATGAGCCTTACTGAGAAGCTCCAAAGCGTCGCCTGGGCCTGAATGTGGAAGTCACTACAAACTTCAACAAAAGAAAAGAAAAACGACGGAAGCTACCGTGTATCACACAGTGTCATAACTTATGGCTACTCTGCTTTAGCTCCCATCAGCCTTTCCACCCCAGCCAACAATTATTGGTGTTAATTGTAAAAAAAAAAAGGGGGGGGAGTTTTCATGGATTAAATACCCTTAAATCAGCCCTTATAGTTGATTTAACATGGTTCACCACTCCAGCTACATTTTATATGTAGGTGTACAATTTTAGATCACGAACTTTTCCTGATCTCTTCAATGATCTTATATAATTGGGAAGAGAACCAGCTTGGTGTAGTGGTGAAGGCATCAGGCTAGAAACAAGAGGACTGTGAATTCTAGTCCCGCTTTTAAGTGTAAGTCAAGGAGCCGAGGTGGTGCAGTGGTTAAATGCAGCATTGCAGGCTACTTCAGCTGACTGCAGTTCTGCAGTTCGGCTGTTCAAATCTCACCGACTCAGGGTTGACTCAGCCTTCCATCCTTCCGAGGTGGGTAAAATGAGGACCCGGATTGTTGTTGGGGGCAATATGCTGACTCTGTAAACCGCTTAGAGAGGGATGAAAGCCCTATGAAGCGGTATATAAGTCTAACTGCTATTGCTATTGCTATTTTAGTAGGAAGCCAACTGAGTGACCTTGGGCCAGTCATTCTCTCTCAGCCCTAGGAAGGAGGCAATGACAAACCACTTCTGAGAACCTTCCTAAGAAAGCTACAGGGCAGGCAGTCCAGGCAGGCTCCAAGAATCAGACACAACTGAATGGAAGGAAAGGAAAATTGATGAAGACAAATGCCTCTTGATGGCAACCACGATAATGTTAGAACAGCTTAAAAAAAAAGAATTCTCATAATGATTAGACTTTCTCTACCACTCCTTTTATTTAAAAAGACATTAATAATGGATTAAAAAACAAATATTAAGAAAGAGGCACTATGATACAATGGAATCTTGGATACAGATCCAAAGCAATGCAGATTCAGTCTGAATGGGCTGAGCTACAAAGCTTATTGCTCTATGTTTTATTTGCACACTTATCCTATCTTACAGAGTAGTTGCTAAATTGGGGAGGATGCACTCACAGGGAGGGGGAAAATGGAGTGAGTGAGAGAGAGAGAGACAGAAAGAGAGAGACAGACAGACAAGCTATTATTTCTTAAACCAAAAATTGTAATCATATGTTAGGTAATATACTTTACAAAAACCCTTCGCAAGAGCATACTCCATATTTTATCACATAGCACATTGTAAAGAAATGTTCCGATGTAATTGGAAAGCTAAACTTCAAACGAAGATGAGAATTCACTTCTGTTGTTTGGATTTTTCTGGTCTCTGCAAGAGGGTGAATGACCCTACTGTTTTGAAGATTGAATAACAAATACAGTCTGTTTTTCGTAGTGTAAGTCAAGTTTTGAATGACATCAGAGGGTGAAAAAGAGGCTGCATTGATGCTTTCAAAGCTACTATACTTAAGGCAAAAATATAATTAACATCTAACCGTGCTTATGTTTGTTTTTGAAGAATCGTAGATTTAGGTTGTGCAAAAAATTACTATTGTATACCAGATTATTTTTCCATTTTTTCCCCATTTTGTATACCAAGTCTTTTTTCCCCATTTTCAACTAACAAAAGTGAAAAGTTATGCTAATATATATTAATATTTCTGAAGACTATTTCCTCTGATTTAAAATTCTTTCTATGAATAAATTATAGAACAGTTTGGAAATCAATTAATACTGACAAACCTAAAATTGTTCAGAGAACCTCACCCAATAATTCCAAACATTTTAACTTGAAATAAAATTATTAAATAACCAGCGTTTAGTTGAAATAACACTAGATCAAGGCCTATACACCTCATTTTAAAAAGAATAAACTTTTTGATTCAACCAATTAAGCTACTAGTTTATATTAATTCGCATATGAATAATACGTCTAAAGAAATGACTTTCTTTATATGGTGTAATAAGGCCTCTTAAAAGATGCATTTCTCCACATTAGGAGTGAAAATGCTACTGACACACTCCATATCCGTGTGCTTATCAATTAAGTATCAATAAATTAATTATTTAAAAACCAATTTGTTGAATTGATTAAGAGAACATTAGGCTTCAAACAGATATCCCAACGAAAGTCAAATAAGAAACGTCTGTTCTGATGGTTGTTCCAAAGTTGCTGTTCTGAAAGGCAACTTAACTTTCTTGGTTTTTTTCTTTGAAAATGTTTCACTTCTTACCAAGAAGCTTCTTCGGTTCCTCTTCGGCTTTTGGGTTGAGAAGCAAAATGTTTTCATAGAAAAAAAAACCCAGGAAAGTCCAGTTGTCTTTTGGAAAAAAGCATCTTTGGGACAGCCATGACCTGGATGCTTGAGAATCTCCATGCCTGATGCTTGTTTCTCATAGAATTAGTGACCATTCCTTCAGCGACCATTTGAAATTATCCCAGTGTTTGAACTTAGGGCTGTTGCAAAGCTCCTGTGGTCACCTAATTACAATCTGGGTGCTTGGCAACCTGCAATAATGGCCCATTGCCAAGTGCCTCATGATGTGAACACCATGTGCAATCTTCCCTGCCAAATACTACTTTATAAGGCCTTGGTAAGGCCACACTTGGAATATTTGCATTCAGTTTTGGTCACCACGATGTAGAAAAGATGTGGAGACTCTAGAAAGAGTGCAGAGAAGAGCAAGAAAGAGGATTAGGGGACTGGAGGCTAAAACATATGAAGAACAGTTGCAGGAACTGGATATGTCTAGTTTAATGAAAAGAAGGACCAGGGGAGACATGGTAAGGCCACACTTGGAATATTTGCATTCAGTTTTGGTCACCACGATGTAGAAAAGATGTGGAGACTCTAGAAAGAGTGCAGAGAAGAGCAAGAAAGAGGATTAGGGGACTGGAGGCTAAAACATATGAAGAACAGTTGCAGGAACTGGATATGTCTAGTTTAATGAAAAGAAGGACCAGGGGAGACATGGTAAGGCCACACTTGGAATATTTGCATTCAGTTTTGGTCACCACGATGTAGAAAAGATGTGGAGACTCTAGAAAGAGTGCAGAGAAGAGCAAGAAAGAGGATTAGGGGACTGGAGGCTAAAACATATGAAGAACAGTTGCAGGAACTGGATATGTCTAGTTTAATGAAAAGAAGGACCAGGGGAGACATGGTAAGGCCACACTTGGAATATTTGCATTCAGTTTTGGTCACCACGATGTAGAAAAGATGTGGAGACTCTAGAAAGAGTGCAGAGAAGAGCAAGAAAGAGGATTAGGGGACTGGAGGATAAAACAGATGAAGAACAGTTGCAGGAACTGGGCATGCCTAGTTTAATGAAAAGAAGGACTAGGGGAGACGTGATAGCAGTCTTCCAATATCTCAGGGGCTGCCCCAAAGAAGAGGGAATCAAGCTATTCTCCAAAGCACCCGAGGGCAGAACAAGAAGCAATGGGTGGAAACTAATCAAGGAGAGAAGCAACTTAGAACTGAGGAGGAATTTCCTGACAGTGAGAACAATTAATCAGTGGAACAGAAGTTGCCTCCAGAAGTTGTGAATGCCCCAACACTGGAAGTTTTTAAGAACATGTTGGATAGCCATTTGGTATAGGTTTCCTGCCTAGGTAGGGGGTTGGACTAGAAGACCTCCAAGGTCCCTTCCAACTCTGTTATTCTATATTCTAATTATGAAAGAAAGTCAGAAAGTCAATGGGGAAGCCAGCAGGAAAGATTGGAGGCAACTGCCAGCTGTCCAAAAGACTCTCCCTGGTTCCTGGGGGCTGCGAAAAAGAACTGTTGTTAAAATCAAACAGAACATCCAATGAGATGTTCCGAACTTTCAAATGCAAAGTTTCCAATTATATCTTTAGTTATTCTTCTAAGGGTAGTACACCAGTTTCTAGCTCCTTTTTGTAGGTCTGAAAACAAGACACAGTTGGAAGCTTCTCCAATATCCAGTTGTGACTGAACAGCAACCAGAGGTAATTAACTGGTATAATTAAGGACTACTTATGAATGTAGGAGTTTCATGTACTTATCCCCAAATTTCTATAGATGATAGATAGATAGATAGATAGATAGATAGATAGATAGATAGATAGATAGATAGATAGATAGATAGATAGATAGATAGATTGAATCAAAGTATTCCAGAAGGTACAATATCCTATTTTAGAGAAAGGTCTTATTTTTAGAAGCAAAAAGTTATGTTGCAGAATTCAGTGATTGTTTAGAACAGATGTGATAGATTATTTTCCTGCTGTAGGTTTCTACCATAAGAGCCAAGTAGACTGAAAGATATAGAGGGGCAGCCATTTGCATCCCAATTCATTTGACACCAAACAATTCAGAGTGTGCAGCTGTTTCCTAGGATGGTCCCGGAGGTAACATCTGTTTATTTTCTGGCACAAATCTCCAGGAACTCTTGTTTATTACTTTATACCCCCCATTGGGCAGTATAAGAATAGCACAAAACAAGTATTATGAAATGCTAATAAACTGCTATAAATACCGATTGTATTCATAAGCCAACTTGATCCCCAGATAATACTTGTCATAAATAATTATCTGATGTTCTTCAGAATCTTTAATTTTTAGCAAATGTATTCTTTGGTCAAAATTCTTCAGGAAATAGCTATCAAAACTCCATTTTTAGCTCATATGCATTCTCTGTCCTTTTTTAGTTTCGTGTCCTATTTTTTGATTTGCAATAATCTATTTTCTGTGAACACAATAAGAAAATTGTCCCAACTCTACAAATTAACTGCTTCAATGATTTGGGCCAACATTTCTCAAACTATGACATTTATCCTCCCCATCACCTAGGAAAGCACAAAATGTCTGAAAGAGGAAATAATCACAAGGATTGGCTGATCCCTGTCGGGTCACAACATCCGAAGCCACAACACAGCCCCAAATTTTTGTTGCTAAGTGAGACATTTGTTAAGTGCTTTTTGCCCCATTTTATGACTTTTACTGCCACATTTGTTAAGTGAATCACTGCAGTTGTGACACCATTGTTACATGAATTTGGCTTTTCCGTTGATTTTGCTTGTCAAAAGATCACATGACCCTGGTATGCTGCAACCGTGATAAATATGAACCAGTTGGCACGTGCCTGAATTTTGATCATGTGACCATGGGGATGCTACAATAGTCGTACATTGAAAAACAGCCATAACCCATTTCTTTCAGTGCCATTGTAACTTTCAATGGTCACTACACGAACTATTTTAAGTCAAGGACTACCTGTAGTACATATTCTCTAGGAGTTTGTCTGCCCAAAGGACTTGTGATAACTAGCTCCTATAGGCCTTCTCCTCTTTCATTGAGCCCATAACTCAATAGATGTGCATAGGAAGAGGCTGAATTGTCTTCACTTTTACAGATGTTTGCTATTGAGGTAGAGGTAGAGAGGGAGAGGGAGAGGGGGGGGGAGAGAGAGAGAGAGAGTGAGTGTATATGCATCTATTGAAGACTGGAAACCCCTTTTTGAGTTTTTGTGTAAAAAAAATAAACAAATAAACATGGTTTATGTTTTTGATGATTGGACACGATAGATTATAGAAAGAAGAGATGGTTGAAACATAGAAAGATTAAAATGTAAGTACGTAAGCAAAATGGTTTGATTTGAGCTTGGCATATACTTATTTAAACTTATCATATTTTATTTATCTATATTTCAAGTTATTGTATTTTATTCCAATTCCATTTTAAATTGTTTCTATCAAATTTTAGTAATCATTTGTGTCTGGAACTCTGCACTTTGATATGGGTCAAGGGCTAATCAATAAAGTAAAGTAAGGTTAAAATGTAATTATACTTGTATCTATGGTGAAATCAAAAGTCACTTCTTTTTAGCTTGTTTCATATCTTTTTTCCTTTTTTTCTTTCTAAACGTTTAGCTTTTTCTTTTTTCTTCCTTTCCTTTTTTAAGTTTGTATTAGTTCTTACTATTGCTAAAGCTTACAATAAAGATAGATGATAGATAGATAGATAGATGGATGGATGGATGGATGGATGGATGATAGGAAAAATGAAATAAAAAGCTGTTTTACAGCCTTGCTGATCCTGCAAGATTATTTTCTTGATAGTAGTAGAAAATGACAGAGATAATTTCAAAAGAACTGCCACAAGCATATAGTAATTAAACCTGTCTGTTGGATTACAGATAGCACTTCAGTGACTTTTCCACATTACAAGTTCTAAGACAATTTTCAAGTCTTGTCAAGGCAACTTAACATCATAAATGCCCAAGTTTAGGAACATTTATCTCCATTTGCAAGTATGGACCTATTGGTACAAGAACTGCATTGAATTATCCTTTATGATGCTAACGATACTTCAATAAATTCCCCCCCCCCCAAAAAAAACCCCACAAGCGGAGTTTGCCTTGTCTGTTAGGTTTTCAAACTCTTCCCGCTTCATCCCAATACAAGTTCCAGAACTTTAGCCCAAATGTTTCTTTGAACTTTCACTTTCTGGAAATCTGCCATAAAGTTGCCATTTAGCAAGATGTAGAGTTTATGGACTTTGAGGATATTTGCCATGCAAATATAAAATTAAGATCTAAATCTCAGATGACAGAAAGGCTGAAAATTAAATGGCCATTGTATTATAAAGATCTCACATGGCTACAACCTACGGGTGACAAAAAAAAAAAAGAGTTGTCCATGTACCTTGTTTTCCTGAAAATAAGACCTCCCCAGATAATAAGCGCAATCGGGCTTTTGAGTGCATGCACTAAAACAACCCCTCCCCTAAAATATTTAAACGCATGCGCAGCTGGTCCCCGCCATTTCCTGGAGGCAGAAAAGGGGGAACATGTCCCATGCACCCTGCATGCACCTGCTATCCATGTGGAACGGCCTTGCGGAGGCTCCTCCTGCAAACCCTAGCCACTGCGCCCATTGTGTTAGTGGTGGCAGCAAAAAGAGCGGTAGTCCCAGTGACGCTAGGGCTGGCTAGAGTGTGCCAGAAACAGAGACAGAACTTCCAGCCTTCTCTGGATCAGCTGATCCACGTGCCTAGTTTAAGGGGCCTCTTGCATCTCAAAAATAATAATGCCTCCCTGAAAATAAGGCCAAGCCCTTATTTCAGGGGGTCAAAAGAAAATAAGACCCTGTCTTATTTTCAGGGAAACACGGTACAGAGCTGTGCCTTAGACTTTCCAGAAGAAATCTGCTAAGTATCCCCAGCAAAATAAAACATCAATTGTTTTAAAAGAACCAAGTGAAGACAGTACATGACTATGTTAGAAAACTGGCTTCAGAACAGGAAAAACTCTAGTCATAGTTGGAAACATGTCAAATTTAAAGAAGTCATAAATATTCTAGAGGCCACTTTTGGGTCTTCAAATCTTAACTCAATCCATTTGCAGATTATTCAGATGAGCTGCTGTCCTCTTTGTTATTTAAAAAAAAAAAGAAACTGAAATAACAGCTTCCGTCATCTTTGCAACCAAACAGTGCTGTGCCTGTACTAAAGCTACCAGATTTTGTTCTCAGCAAGGGGCTCAAAAATTATCCCTTTGTTATTTGAAAAATGGGAACGGTGCTTTAGAAGAATATGTCCAAGCAGTCCTTTGATTTTAATAAATGCCATATGGAAGCCATACAGCCATTCAAATAAAAAAAGCCATGATACAGCAAGCCAAAATATTGGCCCACCCAGTTTGGTACTGCTTTGTCTTATCCGACATAGGTTCATTCGAGATTTTAAACAATGGCTGTTGTTTCCAGTCCAGCTGACTTGCATTCTCTCTTCTGAGTTCATAGGATGTACCCTACCACCATTGATCAGTTATGGCCTGAGAAAGGGTCTCTGTCTGAAATACAGCATCAGTTTGATCTAGTGGCTAAGACTCCAGGCTAGAAATCAGAAGACTGCGAGTTCTAGTCCTGCCTTAGATATGAAAGGCAGTTGAATGACTTTGGGCCAATCACAAGGAGACTGTGAGTTCTAGTCTGGCTTTAGGCATGAAAGATGGCTGGGTGATTTTGGGTCAATCACGCTGTCTCATCCCAACCCACCTCAAAGTGTTGTTGTTGTTGTGGGAAAAATAGGAGAAGGGGGAGCCTAAGGTATGTTTCCCACTTTGAGTTATTATGAAAAATAATAAAAGAAGGATCCTAAACAAAGATAATTAGAGGACTGGAGGCTAAAACATGAAGAATGGGCACAGGAACTGGGCATGTCTAGTTTAATGAAAAAAAGGACCAGGGGTGACATGATAGCAGTGTTCCAGTATCTCAGGGGCTGCCACAAAGAAGGAGTCAAGCTATTCTCCAAAGCACCTGAGGGTAGGACAAGAAGCAATGGGTGGAAACTAATCACGGAGAGAAGCAACCTAGATCTAATGATTCATAAGTTGGGAAGCTCCAACATTGGAAGTTTTTAAGAAGAGATTTAATAGCCATTTGTCTGAAACGGTATAGGGTTTCCTGCCTAAGCAGTGGGTTGAACTTTAAGATCTCCAAGGTCCCTTCCAACTTTGTTATTCTGTTCTGTTCTGTTCTTTGTTCTATTCTAATGGGATTAAAAACAAACCATTTATTATTTTCTGTTTGTATTTACAGCTTACAATTAAAAACAAAACATTACAGAAAAGATTATGTTAACCCATATTGAAACCCTCTTATGGCATTCTCGCTTATAAAATGGTCTGCCCATAGAAATGATTGGATCTGACAGATTTCCAACTTACTGTTTGAAATATGATCTCTGCTTTGGTCAACTCATGTCAATTTTGAAATCCTGAATCAACCACATTTGTTAAATAATGCTCCTCTCCCACAAGGAAGAGTTTCCCAGTTGAGTGAAAACAGTGGGAGATTTGGGACAAATTTTCTACATCTGTTACAATAGCCATTTGAAATGGGAGGCTTTTATTTTTATTTTTTTTAAGGCACAAGCTATTTTCCAGTACTGTGCTTTCTAAGGGCTATTCAGGAATGGCCTGAAGATATGGCTCACTGAGAAAAACTGCAGCCTATTTGAAGTACATTTTAAGAAGGGAGATGCTCACATCTAATTAACTTTTCCTTCATGGTAAAGTCTGCCCTGAAAACCCTTAATACCGGCTATTAGATTTATTTACCTTACGTCTGATTTGCTTAAGGATGCACACAAAGCAGTTTAATCAGTTCATTATTTAGCTGGGCGCTGCTCTTATATTCTTCCTGACTACTAAAACTTTACTAATATGGTACTCAACAAATCCTTTTCAGAAGATCTATTACAGACAGTTGAAGGAGTTGATTGCTCTGCTTTTCCTTTAAACAATAGGATTTGCTGCCTTGGGGATCTAATTATCAGTATTCTACTTGGACCACAGGACCAAGGTCATACTGGTCAGATATACCATATTTTTCAGAGTATAAGACCCACCTTTTCCTCCCCAAAAAGAGGATCAACATCTGTGTGTGTCTTATACATTGAATACAGCATTTTTGGCCTCCCAAAACCCTGCCCCATGCATTCCATTTTTCGCAAAAAATGAATGCACAGAGGGTTTGGGAGGCCTGTAGAGTGCCCCTGGGGGCTGGGGAGGGCAAAAACAAGTGAAAAGGGGCCTGTTTTTTACAAAAACGGGGGTGTTTTTGCCCTCCCAAGCTCCCAGGAACTCTCTATAGGCCTCCCAAATTCTCTGCATACCCAGTGTTTTGCAAAAAACGGGCCTGTTTTTGCAAAAAAAAAACGGCCTGTTTTTTGCTCATTTTTGCCCTCCCAAGCCCCCAGGAGCATTCAACAGGCCTTCCACATCCTCTGCACAGCCCATTTTTGTGAAAAACAGGCCTGTTTTGCTTCTCAAACCCCTCATGCGTTGCATTTTTGCCCTCCCCGGCCCCCAGGAGCACTTTCACACAAAAAAGGGGGGCGTGCAGAGAGTTTAGGAGGCCTACAGAGTGTTCCTGGAGGTCGCAGAGGGCAAAAACTTTTAAAAAAAATTTTACCTCTTCAAAATGTTGGGTGTGTCTTATACGCCGGTGTGTCTTATACTCCAAAAAATACAGTACTTAAAAGAAGCCAATTATGGCCTATGCATCCTTAAAAAGTACCTAAATTTTCCACCAGTAGCATGTATTTGTATGTTAGAAGATGTCTGAAATGCTTTTCAGTTTGTAAGGTGCCAAGTGTCTAATGAGTAGGAAGTACACAAATATTTGTTTATTTTTCACCAATGAAGGCGTGTCCCAGGATAATGTTGCAGGATCCAATCTGGGTCGGTCACCGGGACTGGAGGTTTTGTCTTCCGAGCTTTCAGATTCGTGCTGGAGCCCATCTTCAGGGAACTTCTCTCTAGCAGAGTGTGTACTGTTCTTTGTGTGGTATTTATAGTGCTTGTTGTAAGTTGCTTTTTAGATGTTGATTGGAGTGTGTTGATGGCTGGCTTTTAAGTCAAGAGCTGTGGTTTGCTTGTGCTGTCCAGCACCCGCCTTCTAAGTAGTTGATAGGCTGGTGGTATTGACTAACAAGGGGCCTGTTTCTCAGGTTTCAATAATTTCCCTGGCTGTTTTACGCCTGCTTGTCCAACAATCTTACTAGCTTCAAAAATGTGTTCTTGTTCATTGCAGTTGTGAGGCTACCGATGAGTCTGGGTCTCCTCATCTGACTGCTCTCTTGTGTTCTTGCAATGCTTATTTTTATTCATCAAATTTAGGTACAACCCACCTCATTACCTAAGCGACTCTTAATTGTAAGCAAAAAGGCAACTGGACTTTGTTTTTTCCTTGAAGAGATTTCACTTCTCATCCAAGAAGCTTCTTTGGTTCTGACTGAATGGTGGAGAATGGAAGGATTTAAACTCCTTGCAACCATCTGGTCATTAGCACTCTTTCTGAGAGTCATTGAGGCCACTTGGAGATGTATTTCTGTCCTCAGGGTCACCTGAATAGTGCAAATGGATGTGGAGTCTTCTTGGAACTGCTGAAAGGACTGTGTTGTAAACAGGAGTAACTGGTGTTGTATCCCTCCCTCTCTGTTGAGAGAGGGCTGTTTAATCTTAATGTAAATGGCCTCTGACCCCCCTCAAACTAGAGGTCCTCTCTGTCCAGAAAATGGACTCTGCTCTCTTCAAAAGAGTGACTTTTGTCTTTCAAATGCAGATGGACTGCTGAATCTTGTCTTAATGGGTTTGTTCTCCTATGTTGTCCCATGCATTTGTGATATGGTTCCCCCCCCCCCCCCAAATGTACAAAAGTCCAACTAACTTTTCAAAAACCACTTTTGGGACAACCAAGACCTGGATGACTGAGAATTTCCACAGACAAGTAAATAAAGTGTACTTCTGCTGCACTGTAGATTCCAGAGGAGTACATTATAAATATCCTTTTAACCCAACTAGGACTAGTTTCATCATCATCTAAGCACAGGAAACACTTCCATCAATGTTCTTTCTTTATACATATGAAATGGACATTTAAAAGCATGATCAGGAAAGGCTGAAATGAATGACCATGTGAATATACTATATATATGAGCATGACCAAACCAGGGGTGGGATTCAATTTTTTTTTACTACCTGTTCTGTGGATGTGGCTTGGGGCTTGGTGGGCATGGCAGGGGAAGGATACTGTAAAATCTCCATTCCCACTCGACTCCAGGGGAAGGATACTGCAAAATCCCCTTTCCCTCCTGATCAGCTGAGACTTGGGAAGCAGAGAATAGATGGGGTCAGGGCCAGTCAGAGGGGGCATTTACCGGTTCTCTGAACTACTCAAAATTTCCACTACCAGTTCACCAGAACACCACCTCTGGACCAAACCAATACATTTTTTTAAATACAGTTTTTGCATGTTTTTGTGAGTGACTAATAAACACTTTTTTACATTTTGGTAAACAAGAAATTACTGCCTTTTAAAATTAAAAATCAGAGTTTGGTAAATTTAAACATTAGAATTGTTTTTTTTTATTATTATTATTGACTTTTATCCACCCAACACTAACCTGGTGTTGATGGTCTTTCCAGCATATTTAAATGATGGTAGATAAAAGCTTGACTGTCATGAACGGTGTCCATATCAATCTCTTCTTCTTCTTGGGAATTTGAAAACTGCAATATTAGGGGGAAAAAACCAAACATAGATTAAAAGTACTAATCAGCAGCTAAAATATTTTTTTCCCTTTTCCACATCTATGGAAAATAATTATAATAAACAAGCTGATTTAAAAAAACAAAAATCTTGGGTTTTTCCCCAAACAACCTAATTTCATTTACTGTCAATTTCTCCTAGAATGAGAACTATTTGTTTATGCTCCTGAAGATATGGCTATTAATACAAATGTAAAAATGCAGCAGATAATGGGTTACTCAGACCCTCTTGGTATTAGCAATTTCTTACTACTATGGGACAGATGAAGATATTAAACATAGTAGTGTCAAAAGCTAAAGCTCTTTCACTCTCTCCCTTGTTTTTGGGGTATCTTATGTATGTAGTCCATAAGTCAAAGAATCTTCTATATAACACCCCTAGGGTTGTATGTTCCATTAAGATACAGCCTGTTGTGCCTTAAAATGACCTTTGGCTTAACTGAATGGTCATTCTCTGGGCGCTGCTTGGAAAATCCAAGCATGGGGTTAAATTCAGTTAAATTCATGGGCTTCTACTGTACTGCTGTAACTCTGGAATGCCTCGAGCAATTTCAACCAAACCTGGTACACAGATGATTTACTCTCTGGAGAAAAATACTGTGGGGGTAAGACATCCCTAACACCCCTGTGTTCTGTTAAGATGTAGCCTGCTGTGCCTTTCAAAGGCTTCTACTATACTACCATAAAATGGATTCTACTGTACAGCACAGTGGAGCTGCCATGGTAACGGCTTAATAGTACTCCACAAGGGGGCCCCCACGAGCAAGGGGGAAACCCCAACATTAGAAATTACGTTTGGTCTGGACATTTTCCTCCAATAAATAAATATCGGGGCAATGCTGGACTATCAGCTAGTCATATGATAAGATACAAGCCATCTTTCAAAAGGGGCTGGATTTTTCTCCCCAGGCCAGTACAGAACCGTATAGTGATAGGTGATATTTAAGATTGGAGTATGCACGGTTCTCCTGCTATCTACCATTGACTTACCCTTATTTTGAGCTTAACTTTGCTGTCTTCGGTCTTCTCAAGTATCTGTCCAGGTTCCAGTGGAGACCCAAGAGGTGTATCAGCTTTCCTCTTCAACCCCTGCTGATGTGGAAGGGGAAGGATGGACGTTTCCTTAATAAGGTGATCATCTTCCTTGAGAAGCAATTTAAAAAATAAATAAATTTGTAAATATTAAGAGTGGTATAGCAAGAACATAAGCAACAATTCTAATCTATTGGGAACTGAACACAATACATTTGGGATCCTTCACAATATCAGCTGTAGGAGTCATTCTTGAGAACGCAAATGCAATTATTCCTACTGGATACAATGGAATGAGCTGTCATCCTCCCAAACCAGCCAAATCATAAATATGTTACTAAACAATGACAGACATTCCTTATTTTTTTAAAAAAATGGGCTATTAGGCCCCTAGGTGTACAAGATTACTAAGAGAATAGTGGGGGAAGAGAGCATGTTATTAATCATAAATTAATTATGACCAATGCCAAAACAAAGCTACCTTTATAAGTTGAGCCGTACAAGTAAGATTCTTAATACAGCCTGAAAGGACATGTTTTGCTAATAAAAAAAAGGGATTTCAGCCTAGAGGAAAAAGCCAAAGCCACATTTGTTTACGCTTGTCAGAACTTGTCATGTGGCAATTTATCACCCAGGTTGATACCCTAAAATCTGTGCCATTGTTCATGGAGGCTTCCCTCTCCATGAGAGTCAAGCCTTCTATGCTCAGGATGTAGGCACGGTGTTCACTTTTTCAAGCAACGCGGATGAGAAAAATTACAGCCTGATTAAATAAATGGCCTAAGGGGGAGAGTGGAGACAACCTTTGGCCAAGGGAAGCAGGCTGCAGTGAAATCAGGAGGAACAAGGGTTAAAAACAGAGACCACTGAAGGAAACTGAGCTGCTGAGCTGGTGAAGAAGGGAGTTCAGGGTGTGCAAGGAATGGGAGAGGGGGGGCGGATTTGCTTACTGTGCTTTGGAAGCCAACTATTTGACCCAGAGAGTTTGGATTGTTAGGAGGTTCCAGGCCATTTGCTCCGGGTTCAGGGATTATCGTCGGGTTCAGCACAGCTTTCTTTTCTTTGAGGTTAAGGACTAAGCCGAGCTCCGGCAGGGGCAAACAGGAAGGTCTGCTAAGACCAAACAGGGTGAAGTACAGGTCGACGGCACCACAGCGCAGCCTCCAGTCATGGCACGTACCTTGAGAAGCAGAGAGAGAGAGAGAGAACAAAGAGTCATCTTTACACATATGATTGTTGCGGCCCGCCAGCAGAGCTTTGCGGCAGACTCAGATTGTGAGGAAGTTGGGGAGGAACATGGGCCAGTCCTGGAGTCTAGGGAAGGCTCTGATGAGGGCTCTGCGTCGGAGGCAGAGATGAAGTCAGGGCCGTCTGACAGTTATCAGCTGCCTTTGGAGTCGGAGATCAGTGTGGCAGAAGAACAGCTGGAGCCTGTTCCCGATGTCTGCATGTGCAGAGCTGCCAGGAGAAGGAAACAGCTAAGGAACAAGGGCCGACTTGCGAGTAAAGGCACAGGTGGACGGTGAATGGCCTTTCCAATAGGGCAAAAAAGATGAGCAAAAGGGGAGTGGAGTTTGCAGGAGACAATTAGTTCCTTTCGTGAATGTGAAGATTTGTTTGTGACTCTCAGAGATTCCTTGCCAAGTATTTTCTGGTACAGCATTGGAGTTTGGAAGATATCGGCTTGGCAGCTCTCCAACCTTGATAAGGTCTGTGGTTGTAAATTTACTCTTTGAAGACTGTTTGCCGGGACTGTGCTGGTTGCGAATGAGTGGAATTCACATTAGCCTAATAAAAAGGGGTTTTGTCAAGACAAGGAGTCTGCTTCCTGATTTTGGGAAGCCTATAGCAATAGCAATTAGACTTATATACCGCTTCATAGGGCTTTCAGCCCTCTCTAAGCGGTTTACAGAGTCAGCATATTGCCCCCAACAACAATCCGGGTCCTCATTTTACCCACCTCGGAAGGATGGAAGGCTGAGTCAACCCTGAGCCGGTGAGATTTGAACAGCCGAATTGCAGAACTGCAGTCAGCTGAAGTAGCCTGCAGTGCTGCATTTAACCACTGCGCCACCTCGGCTCCTAGGCCCGCCTAGGTCAGAACAATGATGCCTTCCGCTACAACATCCGCAGCAAGGCTAAAAAGCTCTCAGAACGGTATCAACTTCTCAGAAAGGTATCAACTAGAGGTGACTCTACAGGTAGTCCTGGGTTTATGACAGCCATTGGGACTGGGACTGCCATTGCTAAGCAGGAGGCTGTAAGGCGCAATTTTTTCCCCATTTTTTTTTATTTTTTTGAATAAAAAACAAAAAAAAATCATCCTCTATTACAAATTGTAGAAAGTGTCAATTGGTTACAAAGAGTTTTTGTGCATCTCTTCCACAGTCATCGCCTCTGATTCATATAAAATTATCTATTTTATATCACATATATTTATAAATATTGTTATCATCATACCTCATCCTTCATATGGCTATAGTTGTTTTAACGTCCCTTTATAACAAACATTCCAAAATTTAAAACAAAACCACATAGTGGCATTCCCTTATCTATTTTCAATATCATCTAACCACATTATACCTTTATAACACATTCAAAATAAAAAATTAATTATGTTCAGTAACAAATTTTTTAAAACCTTTTCTTAATCATTGTTTACAATTTATATACAATTTCCCTTTTATCCTGTCAATATAAATTATTACATTGTTATCATTATCAGTCATTTATTTAGCGATAGTTTGACTATGTTTAAGTTACTTTTCCCCCTTTTCCCCCCTTTTAAAAATTTATACCAAATTTCTTCTTGTCAAACCAATATATATGTGTACATTGTTATCATTATCAATTATTTACCTAACTTTATCATCACTACATTTTTAACATAATGCTCTAATTTTAACTAAATTTAACTAGTGTTTTATTATTAATTTTCATATCTCAACCTGTGTCTTTCCAGTAATAGTGTAGTCCTATTTCTTTTGCCATTTCCTTAATCAAATTTGTTTGGACTTCTCTTCGCAGCTTGTTCCTTATTACATATCTTGTAACATCTCAAAACCCTCCATCAGCTTTCTTAAACAGTTTATCTTTGGTTATCAGTAGTGCTTTGGTCAAAATTTCTCTCCTTAAACCCATCCATTCTTCTCTTTTTTCTTCTTCTATATCTTGAAATCTGTAGTAAAATACCTTTCCATCTATCTTCCCTTTCCTTATTCCACTATTTCCATCTGCAATCACACTCAGTTCACTGTCAATATCCACGGTTATCTTGCCTCTTTGTTCATTTTTCCCCTTGGGTTTTTAGGACTCCAGCCTTCACTTTTTCCATTTGCTGAATATCTTCTATTGGCTGAGTATCTTCCATTTTTCCATCAGGTTTTGCCACATTAAAGTTTATATTTTCAATATTTTCCAATCTCTTCTCAATTCTCTCTGTTGTTTCCAATAATTTTTGAATTCCAGACATAATCTGTTGCAATGTTATGGTTTCTTTTTGAATTCGTGCCATCCTTCCAATTAATAAACACAGCCACTGTGGTTTAAAAACAAATCTTTGTTTTCACTTCTTTCTAGCTAGCAACAAACATCCAAAGGGCACCTGCGTAAGCAATCCATGCCCTTCTTTATAAGCAAGCTGAATCCTTTGAAGTGCAAGGTCAAAATGATCAAAGGGGAAAAAAGAAAAAGCAATGTTTCCAGGTCTCAACCTCCAACCTCCAAGTGGTAGTGTAACTTCTTTTCCCTCTCAGGATACTACCCTCTTTATATACCTTTTAAATCTTCTTTATGTTTCAAGCTTAGAAGAAATAAAGTTCTTAAATGAAACCAAATAAAAAGAAAAAATCCATCCCAACCAATATTGTAGAAGTAAAAAGTTTAATCCATAGATAAAAAAAGAAATAGGAGAAAATCCAAAACTTTCACTTTAAAAAGTAAAAAATATTCGCAAAACTTCTATCAATAGAAAAGAAATAAAAAAAGATAACACACTATCGAATTATGCTAATTCCGCCGCTTATTTCCTTTTCTTTACCAATTTGATTTAACTTCAATCTTTTTGGGGCAGTCTTTTATAAAAATAAAATTTCCTCAGCAAATGGACAGTTTCTCTTTTCGCTTTTCCTCCCATTTCGGAGCTGTCCCAACTTCAACAGCTTGAGGCTGTGCTTTTTGTCACCAGCTAAAAAAGATTCTCTTGGATCAATTGGGAATTTTGCGATGTCCCTGAGATCAGCAAGACATACTCTTCCCTGTCACCGTCTCTTCGGGATGGTTTAGGTCCAGATGGACTGTCCAGAAGCAAAAGTATTGACTGCGATCTCAGAGCCCGAAGATTGCACGTCGTGTCGTTGCGACGTCAGTTCCTTTCTTTCCCTTGTAAGGCGCAATTTTGACTGACTGCACTGCTTGGCAATGATGATCCAACAAGTCATAACTCCAGGTTTTGGGCCATTTAAGGAAGCAGCAGAGGGAGTCCTACTCTGTAAGGAAAGAACGTAGGGGTACTGCAGAGGAGTGGGAGAAGCCCAGTACTGACCGCATATAAGATGGGAGAGGGGGGGTGCTGCGGTGTGGCACAAGCTCAGGAAGGCCAGTGAAGGAGGACACAGGATGCTTACAAGAGGAGAAACGTGACCCGTCAAAAGCGCGGAGGACAAAATCGCGCTCGATGAAAGCGCGCATGTGACGTCATCACAGCGCGACGAAAAAAATTAAAAATTGAAATAAAATTAAAATTAAAGCAAGCCGATTCACATAAAGGTAAGGGTTAGGTTAAGGGTTAGGGTTAGGGTTAGGTTAAGGGTTAGGGTCAGGTTTAGAGCGTTAGCGTTAGGTTTAGCGTTAGGTTAAGGGTTAGCGTTAGGTTTTTCGTTACGTTAACGGTTAGGTTTAGGGTTAGATTTAGGGTTAGGTTAAGGGTTAGGTTTAGGGTTAGGTTTGGGGGGGTTAGGGGAAGGTTTTAGCTTTATTTTTACATTTTTCGATCACAGCGCGATGTTTTTGTCGCGCTGTGATGACGTCAAATGCGCGCTTTCGTCGAGCGCGATTTTGTCCTCCGCGATTTTGTGGTGGAACCGCGGAGAAAGACTGGGAAGAGAGGGCATGGATGCTGGCAAACGCAGACGGGCCTAGGAAGGAGGGCACTGGTGGGTGCCTGCATGTATGAGAGTGCACAGAGGCCTAAGAAGGAGGGCACTGGTGGGTGCCTGCAAGCGCAGTGAAGGCCAGGAAATAGGGTGGTGTGTGTGCACTTGCGTGTGTTTGAGCACAGGGAGGTCCAGGTTGGCATTCTTGGGTGCAGTCACATTCACATTAGCAAAGGATGGAAGAAGAGTGAGGTGCATTTAAGTGACCAGAGGGGAGGGAGGAGAGTGCTGAACAAGTACATAGAGATCGGGTAAGGACATAGCTAGTGGGTGCATGCATGTAGCAAGTGTGGTCTGTCCCAGCAAAGAAAGATGTGTGTGTGTGTGTGTGTGTGTGTGTGTGTGTTATCCAAGCAAATTGCAACTTCCCTGTTTGGTTTCCCCACTGTGGTAAGCCGGCAAAGGTTGCAAACAGTGATCACATGATTGTGGAACAACTGCAACTGGGCATAAGTGAAAACTAGTTGACAAATGCTAGTATTTTGTTCATGGGACTGCGGGGAAACTGAAATGGCTGGAACTTCCAAGACTTACTACCAGACGCCTTTCATTCAGCACCCATTGCAACTTCAAACCGTTGCTGAACAAATAGCTGTAACTCAAGGACTGATACCATTTTGCAACAATAGGAATTCTGAGCAAACATCACCAAGAAATAACAATTAGCAACGTTGTTTTTACTTCTTACATTTAACTGATAAAAAGATTCATTGTATTTTTATTAAATACTTCCAACAAATGAACATTAAATGTATCAGCTACGGGTTACCAACTGCAGTTAGGATTGGTGAATCTGCGGTCATAAAGTGAAATGCCATATGACTGCACCTGACTTATGCCAGCTCCAGTTGCAGTTGTTAAGTGAATCACTGTGAGTCTTCAAGCACATCATGTGACAGTGGCTTGCAATTTCCCACTGGCTTCCCCACTAACACCTGCTTGTTGAAAGCCATAGGCTATCAGGGGCACAAATGACACCCTTGTGATCACTGGGAATTGCGACTATCCTAAATGCACCCGGCTGCCAAGAGCACAAATCGTGTTCACATGACAGCAGGGATGCTGCAATAATTGCAGCTTTGAGGACCAATCACAAGTCTCTCATTTTCGACAACATTGTAACTTCAAACAGTCGCTGAACAAGTGTTCAGTAAGGGAGGACTATATGTACAGTCTTACAACTTACACTGAAACAAGTTGAGATTTTAAAAGGTCAATTCCTCTATATACCGTGTGTGGGTGTGTGTGTGTGCACGCAGGCAGGCACAATTGTATGTGTGTGTATAATATTATAGATGTAAACCTATAGACATATATTTATTAGTCATTAGCTTTAATGATTATAGATTTAGCAGCGTGCAAGGCCAAGAAAAGATATATTTATAGTATGGGAAGCAACAATATTTTGAAATATACAGTATATTTTAGCAAACAGTTCCCAGAAAAGAAGAAAAATAGCCAGTAAATGAAATTAAATGGGTGTGTCTCAAGCACAATTCAGCAAAGAGGAAAATTACAAGATAGTCTATTTATTTATTTATTTATATAGATACACACACACACACAACTGTCACAAGATCCTGCAGCATATGATACTGTATGGACCCAAAGACCTTTTTGCCCTGATAAGAAAGCTAAAAACACAATGAAATGGAGCTCAACAGTTCTTGCCATCCAAAATTGAACCCATCTTCCAAAAGATAATAAACCAGAGGTTATTTCCTTTTGCTTTTCTTTCCAATTTATGATTCTACTGATTTCAACAGAGACAGAGAGGGGGGGGGGGGGGAACACAGCTCAAGTATTATTTATTCATTCAGATATGGTAACAATAAAAAGTATGCCATCTGAACTTTAAAACCAGTTGTGGAATATACTGATTGCCTTGGAAGCAGATATTTCAAGTATGAATATTCATTTAAGAACTTTAAAGTAATTCATTAGTTCTAGCTTTATTCTGGGAGGCAGTTTACATTCCCCTTAATATGGAATAACATGGTAAAGATCTGATTATTTCCAGAGGCCTTTCAAGAGAGTTTATCTTAATATAAAATTCTTACTGGTAATCTGGGACTTCACAATTGTTCTTTACAGAAAGTACAATTCAAATCCAAGGTCCACATGACTCACAGAGATTTGCTGCTAACTCTTCAAAAAAAAATAATCAAGAATCTCTCTTCCATTATAACTCCTTTTGTTACAATAAGGTCAATATGTTGAAAGACTAACTTTATGAGACAAATTTGCTTTGGTAGTTTTTTTTTAATGCAAGAGAAAATCCAAACTGTTTTACTTCTTGAATTCGACTTTTAGCAAAGCCTTCCAAAAATTGCCACCCCAATTACTTAAGCTGCTACACAGCTGTAAACTTGCAAAAGGAAAAAGGTCACACAAGATTCAAGTCGTATATAAATGTTTTGAAAATTGTTATAAACAATTGGTCAGGTGAAAATCAATTTTTACCCTCTTGGTAAGACAGGATCTGCTACATGAAAAAAAGAAAGAAAGGAAACCAGTGATAGAACTCTGGTGCAACATTTTTCTTCCCTAGAGTAGAGTAAAAAGAGCATCTTACAAGGAAAAGAATATCAATATTCCACTCAATGTTTTGCTTGCAAAAACTCTTATTTTTTTTAAAAAAATCCAGAGCCTATATTTATATGTATGATTAATCTGAGGTTAAAAACCCCAAGGAGTTGTTATGTGAATAAATAGTGCTACTGAACACCACTTCCTGGGTGGGATGAGTGTCAGGAAAAGACAGCCTTCATCATCAGAAGTATGTTTGGCCTCTATGGGAAGCAGGATGTTAGACCTCTGAAACCAGACGTGCTGTATAAACAGAAGGACCAACACCATCAATTTATCTAACTTTCATGAATTTCTTAAACCCATTTAAAAGGCATCTAAGGAAGTAGCCATCAGTACAATTTGGGACAACAAATTAATATGCACTGTTAGATTCCTCCTGCTGCCAGACTCAATTCTATTCAAATTAATTTGAAACAAAGAGCATGTGTGTTAATGTGTAGGATGTAAATCCACAGACAACATGTGTGAAGGGCTGAAAAGAACAGCTTGCCCTCTGATGTTGTGGGAGCTTCATCACTTGAGACTTTCAAGAAGAGATTGGACTGCCATTTGTCAGAAATGGTGTAGGGTCTCCTGCTTGGGCGGGGGGTTGGACTAGATGACCTACAAGGTCTCTTCCAATTCTGTTAATCTGAAAAGGGGAGAACAGCCTCCTTCAGTTCTGCTGATGAACTGCGGTTCTATCATGAGAAAGTCTTAAGTGCATGAAAACTAACTTCCACGGCATCCTCAATTTGAACAAATTTGCTGAATATTATTTTCATGAATTTTCCCTCATTATATAAGAAGGATTCAGCATTTGATCACCTCGGGCACTGTCAATTACTGAAATTCTTATGTTAAGTCTTCCTAGGGAAATCAGTAGATTTTATTGATGTGACATTTGTTTTCCAAAGTCAGCTGATTTTTGAAGAAGTCTATCCTAAGGATCAAAACTGAGCCACTAAGTTCATTAATACAAAAGGAAACCCAGCATACGACGGTGGTGATTTCTATTTATAGTATACTTAGAATAATGTTTTTTGCAGAACTGACTAAAAGACAAAGTCTATGTTGGAGGAAATTGTGCAGAACTTAAGTCCAAATAAATTCCATTTGTGTGCTTTAGACTATAATGGCATACGGTAAATTCTGAACATACCGTATTTTTCAGACTATAAGATGCACCAGTGTATAAGACGCACTAGGATTTCGAAGAAGTAAGTAAGAAAACATAGTTTTTGTCCTCTCCAGCTCGCAGGAGCACTCTGCAGACTTCAGCAGGGCTGGGGGAAGGCAAAAATGCCCCCATTTTTGCAAAAAACGGGTGGAAAATGGGCTGTTTTTTGCAAAAACGGGATGCAGGGACAGAGCTACGAGAGGCCAAAAAATGGTTATATTTGGTGTATAAGATGCACCAACATTTCCACACACTTTTTGGGGGGGCGGGGGGAAGGTGTGTCTTATACTCTGAAAAATACGGTATATAGGTCTGTATATCAATAGAGAATACCTGGGAAACATAAGGTATACATACAGTAAATATAGGCAGTAAAAATACAGTACACATTGCCTTGAGTGCCATGCTAGAAAAGAAGAATATGAATTTAATAAAAGAAGGCCTTCTAAAATCAGTAAGACTTAGGGATAAGCAAATTCAAGTGTAGGGATAGCCATCTAGTATACATAATGTACCAAAATAAATAATTTATGTTCTCTATAATAAAGATTGTAAGTAATTAAGGAAAATATTTCACCTGAATTCATAAGCTTCCAGAGTTGATCGACCAAAGCTTCATTGCATAAAGGAGATTCCATGTTCTTGGTAAATGGTGGATTCTTTGTCAACATGTTTAATATTTTATGTCTAAAAGAAGACAAAAATCAACTTTCAATCCACACGAATTCTAACTTTTTTTTATTTCTTGCACTTTCTCAAATTTTAGAGGAAGTCCTTAACTTTAATATTAGAGTCAAACTCACTCATTTGCATTCACAAAGCTTAGGAAATTACACCCTGTAAATTTGCCTAATCTTTAAAAAAAGAATACACACACACACACACACAGTATATATATATATTCTTTATATATATATATATATATATATATATATATATATATATATATATATATGTGAGAAACTGAAACCAATAATCTAAACTTAATGACTCAAGCAGTAATAATCTGAATACTACGGCTATAAGCTATATTCTTACAACAGATGTGAATATAACTTCACATAAGACATAGAACTTTGTTTCATACAAATTGATCAATATAATTTAGTCTGGCATGTTGTATGAACTGAATCATGACCCGAGAATAATTCCCATGTCTTGAGAAACTAAGATCCCTTTACCCCTGAAAATGGGACTATGCTAATAGGATCCTGTATTCCCCCCCCCCCCTCCAAGGAAAGAGAATAGAGCAGCACACTATATTTTTTATAAATAGAAAAGGCAAAATCATTTGAGATATATAAACCAAAATGTTCTTTTCTAACCAGGTGGCTAAAAATGAGCTATTGGAAAAGGAAATTTTACATTTACGATATTATTTATATATAAAACTAGCTGATAATCCAGCGCTGCCAGAGTATTTATTTATCCCAAACCTCCTTCCATGAACGTTGCCGCAATTTCTAATGTTGGATTTTCTCCCTTACAAGAGGGACCCCTTGAGGAGTACTGTGAAGCCGTTACCATGGCAAATCCACAGCGCTGTACAGTAGAAGCCATTTTAAGGAACAACAAGCTGTATCTTAACAGAACATTCCCCTCCCCCAAGGGGTGTTCGTTCTGTCTGTCTGTCTGTCTGTCTGTCTGTCTGTCTGTCTGTCTCTATCTATCTATCTATCTATCTATCTATCTATCTATCTATCTATCTATCTATCTTCCATCCATCCATCCATCCATCCATCCATCCATCCATCCATCCATCTATCTATCTATCTATCTATCATCAAATAGAAGATAAGCTGAAATCCTGCAATGTTGAGGGAAAAAAGGAGGCTAACCTGACATAGGGCACTGGATCAGTCTGGACCATGTTTAGCAGCCACTGCAGTTCCTCGTAACTTCGGTCAACTATAAGAATAAAAATACAGCCTATTAAACACAATGGTCCGTCTCACTCATCAGAAGAAATTAGAAAAACTTCCTTGGGGAAGAGGAAAGCAGCAGCTTACAATTTATTTATTTATTCCACAGACTGGGGTTTGGGGACCCCTGTTCTAGATCGTATTTATGCAGAAAGACTGAAAATTCAAGAGTTCACAAATGTCTATGGAGATTCTTAGTCATCCAGGTCATAGTTCTCCCAAAGGTGCTTTTTTCAAGAGGCAACCGGACTTTCTTATTTTTTCTTTGAAGACGTTTCGCTTCTCAACCAAGAAGCTTCTTCAGCTCTGACTGGATTCTTCCCATTCCCCACCATCCAGTGAGAGCTGAAGAAGCTTCTTGGCTGAGAAACGAAACGTCTTCAAAGAAAAAAAAAACCAAGAAAGTCCAATTGCCTCTTGAAAAAAGCACCTTTGGGACAAGAGTTCACAAACTTTTAAGCACCACTGTGCCACTTGTCTGATCTAGGAATATTGGCAGAAATGTTTAAGTTACAGACACAGATATTGTTGTCACATCCATAACAGCAGTGAAATCTATAAAATTGCAGGAAGAGGTGATTTTCTCCATAGGCTGCCTGATTAACCTAGGGCAGTGATGGCTAACCTTTTTGCCGCATGCTGAAAGCGTGTACGCATCCAACAGCATGCATACCCATAATGCAATGCGCGCGTGACCCCACCCCTCGTGTGCTCCACCCCATGCATGCGTGTGACCCCCCCCCCCGCATGCTCCCACATGCACCCTGTTCCCTGCATGGGGAGAGGGCTCTGCATACCACCTGCACGCCATCAAGGACCCAGGGAATAGGATAAAAGAGACATCCTTCCCTGACTGCAGAGTCACAAAATTCCTGAAGGGTGGATGGGCTCCCTGTGTGCTTTAAAATACGATATGTGGTCAAAAGAACATGAAAGAAAACTGGGAACTGCTTTTGTTCTCTCTCTCTCTCTCTCACACACACACACACACACACTACCCTCCCTACCTTTTGTATAGTCAACAACCGCTTCCAAAGCCGCTATTCGAATATCTACAAAATGCCCATATTCTGCATAAGATTTAAAGACAGCAGGATCGCTTGGAACATGCCCATTCTTCTGCAGGATCCGAATTGCATTCAAACAGCTGTGAAGGAAAGATACAGGGGTGGGGTGGGGGGAAGAATCCAAATTTAAATGTAAAATCCAAATATATAGCCACTGGAAGTAAAAAAAGCAAAAACGTATTTTGGTCTGATCAAAACAAACTGAAGAGTATCATAATTTCTGAACTATGGAAAATTCACTGTAGGTAGTCCTCAGTTTACAATGGCAGACGGTACCGGAAATTTTGTGTCTAAGTGGTATGTTAATGAAGCACAACTGCATTGCTTAGCTTAGCGGTGGCAACGCCTGCAGTCCTGGTTGTTGTCATTAAGCAAATCCCACAATCATTAAGCGAGGCAGCTTTCTGCCGGCTTCCTATAACCAAAGTCAATGGGGAACCTGTCAGGAAGTTGCAAGTGCCAGACTAGCAGGGAATGTAAGCAGGGAAGTAAGAGGTTGCTACCAAAGGAGCAAGGGGTTATTCAGAAGGGGAGGACTGGCAGGGTGGCACAAGTCAGGGTATGAGAGGTAGAGGGGGCTCATGGGTATAAGGAGGCGGAATGGATTGGGTGTGCACAAGAAGTGCAGAACATGACAGGCGTATAAAGAGATGTGCAAGAGGCATGGCATGGATTGAGTGGGTGGGTGGGTGTATGAAAGGCCAGTGTAGTATGAGTGCCAAGAGACTGGGGGAGAATGCACAGATGGGGAAGACTTATCCCAGTAACTTTCAATCTACTGTATTTTTCGGAGTATAAGACACACCTTTTTTTTCTCAAGAAAAAAAAAAAGGGGGCTGAAAATCTGGGTGCGTCTTATACATTGAATACAACATTTTTTTGCCTCCCAAAGCCCTGCCCCTTTACCAAAATGTCCGTGCATAGCCTTATGGAGGCTTTCAGAGAGCTGCTGGGGGCTGGAGAGGACAGAAATGAGCAAAAAATGGGCCTTTTTGCCCCCCCCTCACCCCCAGCAGCACTCTATAAGCCTCCATAAGGCTATGCATGCAAATTTTTTGACAAAAAAACGGGCTGTTTTTTGCTCATTTCCCCCACCATCAACACTCTGCAAGCCCCCCCCCCCCAAGGCTATTCATGCCTTTTATTTTTTTTAAAAATGGGCCCATTTTCACAAAAAAACCGGGCCATTTTTGGGAGGTTTGCAGAGTGCAAAAACTCCCCCCCCCTTTTGGAAGGCTCTTTAGTTAGAGTGATTGATGAGAATTACATTGATCAAGTGCTGTGCCAGCAGAAACAAAGTCTTAGGTGCTGCAGGTTGTCAGTGATTTCCTTCTCCAGCACAGGGATAAATACACCTGGACACGTCTACCTACCTACCTACCTACTCTCTCTCTCTCTCCCTACCTACTGTATTTCTCTCTCTCTCTCCCTCTACCTATCTACCAACCTACTCTCTCTCTCTCCCTATCTACCTATTGTATTTCTCTCTCTCTCTCTCTCTCTCTCTCCCTATCTTCCTACCTACTGCCTCTCTCTCCCTACCTACCTACTGTATTTCTCTCTCTCTCTCTCCCCCTATCTTCCTACCTACTGCCTCTCTCTCCCTACCTACCTACTGTATTTCTCTCTCTCTCTCTCTCTCTCTCTCTCTCTCTCTCTATCCCTCTATCTACCTACCTACTCTTTCTCTCTCTCTACCTACCTACTCTATTTCTCTCTCTCCATCTACCTACCTACCTTTTCTCTCTCTCCCTATCTACTTACTCTATTTCTCTCTCTATCCCTCTATCTACCTACCTACCTATTCTCTCCCTCTACCTACCTACTGTATTTCTCTCTATAGCCCTCTATCTACCTACCTGCTTTTTAAAACTTTGCCTCTTCAAAACCTTGGTGCATCTTACATTCCGGTGCATCTTATATTCCGGTGCATCTTATACTCCGAAAAATATGGTACTTTCCCTTTAGATTTCTGGGGAAGGCAGCAGGAAAGGTTGCAAATAGTGATCAGATCACCAGGGAGGCTAAAACTGGTCGTAAGTGTAATCTGGCAATCGCGCAGATCCCAATTACATGACCACAGGGGGGGGGGGGGTGCTGGTATAGCCAGAACTCCCAGGACCAATCATAACTAACATTCGTTTAGCGCCATTGTAACTTGAAAAAGTTGAGAAATGGTCATAGGTCGATGACTACCTATAATTTATTCTTCAAGTTTTCTCTAGTATAATGTTATAGAAGTGTGATGTTAATAAAAAGACTTATTAAGAAACATAAAATTTAATATTTTCACTGTGTTATCCAATGCAGCATAGACTCATTTATAGTATGAAACACCTTGTAAACAAATGATGGAAATAACCGTATATGAAGAATCTTAGCTACTGTAGCTTTTTATTTTTATCTTTCTTCTTTGTGTCCCCATGCGTGAGATTCCCCTCCTGATCTAAGCTTGTCAAGAGACTGTTTTGTGTCACAAACAGCTTGGACTGAAATGTGTTTTACAACTGTGCAGATCTCTGCTCAAAACACCCTTAACTGACTGTCATAAATTGTAATCTTTAGCTTCTACCACACCTTATGTAGAAAATAATCTTAAAGAGCTACAGTACAAATGTTTTTAATAATGCTTGTTGGTTATTTTTCTCAAGAAAGTTTTTTTCCCCTGAAAAAAAAATTCTAGTTACCTATTAAATCTCTTCTTTGGCTTGTGCATTTACTGATAAAAATCAGAACATTGTTAAAAGTGCCTTAGTGCAAGATCTGAGTGACTGAATCAAGATTACAAAGTTAAAGGGAGGGAGGGAGAAAGAGGGAATTCATCTAACTTTCTTTCATATTTAGATTTTCAGAAAATCATAATATTTCTGTATCATACCTGACTGTAATTGTGTGTCTGTAACTGGGGAGCAGTTTTTCCATGTTTAAGAATCGGGTGATCTCTTCAAGAATAAGGCGTACATCAGGATTTAAATTGTCCAAAGTCCGAGCTTCATTGTTCACACTGACTGCAGGAGTTACAGAGTTTGCTAGGGCATCAATCAGTTCCGCACGGTAATAGTTGTCTGAAAACTAAAGTCAAAGAGTGAAATTTATTAAGAGGCAATGCAGAGTATTATAAAGAAAAGCATCTGCCGGACACATTCCATTAAACTGGCTGCTCTAATCAAGGAAACGAAGCATCAGCAGAGATTAAACCCCAATGTCCAAATTGGATTTATGCACAAAGAAACTGCTTGTGGGCTGAACCCAAAGAACTTACTTATTTGTTTTATACCCTATATCCTTGAAATTGGCTGATACTAAAAATGCACGCAATAAAAAGCTGGAACAATTTTATGGCAACAATAAATTGCAATAGTAATGCTATACGATAATGTGCAATAGTAACACTAGATCATTTGAACTCGCAGTTACAAAGATAAAAGGAAACCCCAAAGCTTTACAAATAGGAAAGGCCGTTGCAGCCAAGCCTAGAGCAGGAGGATATCACAAAGGTAACTCAGTACCTGGTTGGATTAGTGAAATGCATCTACAAAAAGTCACTTTTAAAGAACACTCAGAAAGAGAACAATTAACTGGTATTAGGCACCAAGAGCTCCATACCACCTATGCCAGTGATGGCTAAACTTTTCTGGACCGAGTGCCCAAAGCATGTGCATGCCCGAACCCCCCAAAATGCAATGCATGTGACCCCGTGCATGTGCCCCATGCATGTGCTCCCGTCTCCCAGACATGCACTCAGTCCCCCACGCATGCGTGCACGTGCCCTGGTCTGGCACAGCAGAGACCCAAAGGCTAGCTGGCCACCGGGAGGCATGTGCGCATACATGGCAGAGCTGAGCTGGGGCGATAGCTGGAGTGCCCACAGAGAGGGCGCTGCATGCCACCTGTGGCACGCGTGCCATAGGTTTGCCATCACGGACCTATGCTATGGGTCCTGCACTGGATGCTAACTCAAAGTGTTAATGGCCTTACTTCTTGATTGCTTGTTGCTACTTGGAAATTACCGGGCCATTTATGACCTTTTAACTCTGAACTTTGGCTAAACGTATTTCCCCTCCTAGAGGTATCTACGTTCTCATTTTCTTGAAGCTCGACATTCCATCTACCCCATGCATCCCACACCTGTGCAAAAGATCCTGTTGTTCCTGAATTCAATGTTATGTGTATACAAAATCTGTGCGCCCCTGCGCATATATTATACTGTAAATAACTTTCTCTTCCAATCAAATTCTGCCTATCTTGCATTCCATCCTGAAAGGAGGTGAGGAACATCCCCAACCTATATGAGATGAAGGGAATGAGGACCAAAAAAGGCTCTCCTTGATGGTAGCCTTCACGTTATGAAGCAACTTTACCCTTTGGGGGCCCCCAATCTACTAGACTTTTGTAAAACAGTTAAGATAAGCTTGGTCGCTAATGGGAGTTATGAACTGCCTTTCTGTCATGATCTATTTTTATGACTTTGTGTTTTATTTACTGCATTTCTATTTGTTGATGTCTGAGAATAGATTTGATATACAGTGGATAAGAATTGTATACATTTTTTCATAAATAAATAGGTCATGGTCACTTATATGTTCCACAAAAATAAGCATTCGTCTGCCTTGTAATTGTCCTGTAACATAAAATCAAGAGAGTCATGAGGTAAAACTTCTTACCTTGTTTTTTCTGTTGTCATTGTATTTGATCAGGTCTAAAATGAACATTAAAACCTCCTTAGGACACAGATTGTGAACATCTCTCAGCAAGGCCATTGCAACTGGCATTGTCTGTGGGGAGGGGGAAGTAATTGTTACAGTTCAAATTTTAGTTAAATCATAAGATTGTACAACTTCATTCTGCCTTCCACATGGTATTCGTTATTTGATTTCCCTCTCCAATAGTAAGATTAGTGTCATACAAAATCCCCAAATAAAATTACTCCTGTCTCATAGTCCCCATTCTGAAGAAGCATAGGTGTGAGACTACATTTAAAAGCAGATTCTTCCTTGAGTACACTATTTACCGATATTGGCCAGGCAGATGGATTACTATTTCCTGATAAACAAAATATTTTCAGAAACAGAAGTTTTGTACACCTATTATAGCTTTTTTTCTGGTATTTGTCCAATTGTACAATTGCTATTGCTAAATGAAATGTATTAACTAAATTGTCCATGGTACAAATATAGCAATATATTCCATCCCTGCTTCCCAGTTTACAGCAGGAAATGATAAAGAACACAAACCATGCAATTAAACAGCTATGAGAATGTACCAAATTAAAGATAAAGGTTCCCCTCACATATATGTGTTAATTGTTCTTGATTCTAGGGGGAGGTGCTCATCTCTGTTTCAAAGCTGAAGAACCAGCACTGTCTGAAGACGTCTCCGTGGTCATGTGGCCGGCATGACTAAATGCCAAAGGTGCACGGAACGCTGTTACCTTCCCACCCAAAAGGTGTTTCCTATTTTTCTACTTGCATTTTTACATGCTTTCGAACTGCTAGGTTGGCAGAAGCTGGGACAAGTATTGGGAGCTCACTCCGTTATGTGGTGCTAGGGATTCAAACCGCCGAACTGCTGATCTTTCTGATCGACAAGTTCAGTGTCTTAGCCACTGAGCCACTCTTATCAAATTAGCCAAGTACCAAAACGTCGGATACAAACCACAAACAAGTTGTCCAAACGTATCTAATTAAATGTATTTCTGCTTACCTTTGGGCAGACAATTTAATAAATCAATAATTACCATTTTTCCCAAAGGATATTTTGCTTTTCATTGCAAAGGAATGCTATCCCTTATGATGATAACAAATGTATCACAAATAACAGCAATTGCTTTTCTTTCTCCCCTCATGTTATTCAAATCCACTCTTGAACCAAACTCTACAGTGGAAAGCTGCTGTGATCAGAAAATCAAGTAAGATGACAAATTCCTTTTTTTACCTTTTGCAGAAAGTAGCTCTGAAAGTTCATGAAGTTATTGGTTTTCACAATATTTGGACAACTTTTACAACAGAACATTCGAGTGAAGAGAGACTTCATGGCTGGTGGTCCTGTCCATGTACTCACCATGAAATTTGCAATCTGTATAATTAAGAGAGAGAAAAAGAAGCCACATTACTAACAACGTTGCAAAGCTTGGTCTATTGCTAGCTCTGAGTGCCAACTTCTCTTTTCATCGTATTTTATTTCCAGCTTGTGGGGAAAATAAAATATAAGAGGTTTTTGTAAATGAATATTCCTTATTGTTTGATGGGTGAATAGCCTTTCAATTAGCATTTTTCGTATCTTCCCACTCTCACATTTGCCAGCTAAATAATTCATGTGTATCCGACATGGAATCCTTGAACGTGAAGGCACAGGGAGGAGAGCGAGATTATACCATTAGTTAAAAGCACTGATGTCCCAATGGTGCTTTTTCAAGAGGCAACTGGACTTTCTGGTTTTTCTTTGAAGACGTTTCGTTTCTCATCCAATAAGCTTCTTCAGCTCTGACTCCCCGCCATCCAGAGCTGAAGAAGCTTCTTGGATGAGAAGCAAAAGATCTTCAAAGAAAAACCAGAAAGGCCCGTTGCCGCTTTAAAAAGTAACATTGGGACAACCATGACCTGGATGACTGAGAATCTCCATAGACCTAAAGCCTTTCAATGCATGCAAAAGGTTTTGCATTTATGTATGCAATCATCAAGGATGTAGTAGTCTCAAAGGTGCTTTTTCAAATCGCAAAAGCTGAGCCCGGGACACTGCAACCATGATAAATACATGCAAGTTGCCAAGATTTTGATCACGTGACTATGGGGATGATGCCACGGTCGCTAAGTATGAAAAACGGTCATAAATCCCTTTTTTCAGTGCCGTTGTAACTTTGAACAGTCACTAAATGAATGTTGTAAGTCGAAGACTACCCACAGAGGGGTGAGAAACTATCCATGCATTAGGTAGTGTATTTATAGATTTGGTTTACAAATTATGTTCAGACCCCAAGGATAATATTGGAAATGACAAAGAAACTGCCAGCCATGTGCTGCCTGATATATTTTGGGGGGGCTAGGTCACGCCATGTCTTGTGGGATAAATATTGAGCTGCTTCATTCTTGTCTGTGCCAATTTTCAGCCATCCAGGTCATGGTTGTCTCAAAGGTGCTTTTTTCAAAAGGCAACTGGACTATTTTTTTTCCCTTGAGGAAGAAGACGTCTTGCTTCTCATCCAAGAAGCTTCATCGGTTCTGGCAGGATAGTGGTGGGCTATGGAAGGATTAGTTTTGACAGGATTGGGGGAGGGTGGTTTTCACAGAGCTAATCCCTCCATAGCCCCCTCCATCCTGCTAGAAAGAATGAAGCTTCTTAGATGAGAAGTGAAACGTCTTCTTCTTCTTCCTCAAGGAAAAATACAGTCCAAGTTGCCTTTTGAAAAAGCACCCTTGAGACATGATGACCTAGATGACTGAGAATCTCCACAGACAAAAATAAAACAGCTCAAAATTTATTCCACATGACATGGCATGACCAGCAAAAAAATACCGTACTTTTCCTAGTATAAGATGCACCTTAGTTATTGGGGAGAAAAATAGGGGGAAAAAATTCTGCCTACCAGGTATTCATCTCGCTAGCATCCTTTAGTCTGGTCAGCTTCAGCACATACGTTTGCTGGTTTTGAGCACACGTGCGCACGCTTTATATCCCCTGGTTAGGGATAAAAAACAGCTTCTAAAGCACAGCTGATGTTTCAAGAGAGAAGCAATGAGAAAAGCAGGAGAAGCACAGAAGATGGCTTCACTCGCTAGCGCCTCATTAGGACAGAAAAACAGCTTCTAAAGCACAGCTGATCATTGGAGAGAGAAACAATAAGAAAAGCAGGGGAAGCGTGGAAGATCGCTTCACTCACTAGCGCCTCATTAGGACTGAAAAACAGCTTCGAAAGCACAGCTGATCATTGGAGAGAGAAGCAATAAGAAAAGCAGGGGAAGCATGGAAGATCGCTTCACTCACTAGCGCCTCATTAGGACTGAAAAACAGCTTCGAAAGCACAGCTGATCATTGGAGAAAGAAGCAATAAGAAAAGCAGGGGAAGCATGGAAGATTGCTTCACTCACTAGCACCTCATTAGGGCTGAAAAACAGCTTCGAAAGCACAGCTGATCATTGGAGAGAGAAGCAATAAGAAAAGCAGGGGTAGCATGGAAGATTGCTTCACTCGCTAGTGCCTCATTAGGGCTGAAAAACAGCTTTGAAAGCACAGCTGATCATTGGAGAGAGAAGCAATAAGAAAAGCAGGGGAAGCATGGAAGATCGCTTCACTCGCTAGCACCTCATTAGGTTTAGGTTTAGGTTTAATTTTATTTGTATAACGCCCTTTTCCCTGAAGGGACTCAGGGTGGCTCACAACTCAAAAAGGGAGGGGAAATACAAACAGAATAACAAAAACATAAAAAACCATACATAGTTAAAAGCACAACAATCATATCATTCGAAGTGGGGCAGCGAGTCTTTAGCCCCAGGCCTTTCGGAACAGCCAAGTTTTAAGGGCTATGCGGAAGGCCTGGAGGGTGGTGAGGGTACGAATCTCCACGGGGAGTTCGTTCCAGAGGGTCGGAGCAGCCACAGAGAAGGCTCTCCTCCGGGTAGTTGCCAGTCGACACTGGCCGGCTGATGGAATTCGGAGGAGGCCTAGTCTGTGGGATCTAATTGGTCTAGTGGAGGTAATTGGCAGTAGGCGGTCTCTCAAGTACCCAGGTCCAATACCATGAAGGGCTTTGTAGGTGACAACTAGCACCTCAACAGGCAGCCAGTGCAGCTCGCGGAGGATAGGTGTTACGTGGGTGAACCGAGGCGCACCCACAATCGCTCGCTGAAAAAAAGCTTCCAAAAAGAAAAGCTACATTTGGAGTATAAGACGCACCAAAATTTTCAGTCTCTTTTTTTTTGGGGGGGGGGGGAGTCAGGGGGGGGAGTGCATCTTATACTCCAAAAAATACAGTATATATATCAAGCAACACATGGCTGGCAGCTTCTTTGTCATTTCAAATATTGTCACTGAGTAATCCTTGGGGTTTGAACATAATTTGTAAACCAAATCTATAAATACGCTCCTTAAAGCATGGATAGTTTCTCATCCCTCTGTGGGTAGTTTTCAACCTACAACCGTTCACTTAGTGACTGTTCAAAGTTACAACGGCACTGAAAAAAGCGATTTATGACTGTTTTTCACACGTAACAACCGTTGCAGCATCCCCATAGTCAAGTGATCAAAAAATTGGCAACTGGCCTGTATTTATGACGGTTGCAGTGTCCCAGGATCATGTGATCAGCTTTTGCAATCTGCTCACAAGCAAAGTTAATAGGAGAGCCAGATTCACTTAACAACCATGTTATGAAATTAAGAACTGCAGTGATTCACTTAACAACTATGGCAAGATGGGCTCCATTATGGTCATAAGGCGAGGACTGCCTGTAATGTAAATACATTATAATCTCGGTCAATACTTCAATCAAGGAGAGAGTTTCTACCTGTGGATCATGTGCCACTGATCATTTCCCACAATCAATGTCTGGATTTAATTATTTTCCTCCCATCTATGTTTCAGTAATGCCTTCCCCACTTTACAAAAGGCACATATTCAATCTTGAATATGAAAAGAATATCAAAAGAAGCTAGTCATGGAAGAGGCATCAGCATTACTGATTTCCTCAACGTATCCTGCCAATAACCTCAGCGAAAATTTCAACCATGCCTCTGCCACCCGGAAAGTACAAGATCACCCACGGAGAAAGACAATGCGGAATTCAGAATCCTGCCAGTTCCAGCTGGAAAACAGACATGGCAGTAAAGCACAGCTAACGGCTGGTCTATTTGCCCCACCTTCTGAACCAGGACAACTATTTTAGCGGCTAGTAAATGACTGAACTCTACTCTATTTGTGAACACAGTACCCAATGCAAAAGGATGCTTTTCTTTAAGCAAAACCTTATCAAAAAAGGTAGCAAAATAGTTCTCTTTTACCTAATGATTAGAACAGGGATTGGCAACCTTAAACACTCAAAAATCCACTTGGACCCATTTCCCACAGAAAACACCGGAAGCCACAAAGGTCCTAATGAGAAGGCCCCCCCCCCCCATTCAATTCTAAAGCCGACAGGAAGTCCTGTTCCCCCACTATAGAGTCTCCTCCTATACAGTGTACTTTTTCCTCTACCTGTCCTAACCGATAGCCCTATCAATTGTGGAGCCAACTGGAAAACCCACCCCTTGCCATAGAGTCTCCTCCTGGTGTGCTGTGCTTCCCCCCTCCTAACTGGAAGCTCCTCTCAAAATTGTGGCACCAACAGGCAACAGGGAGCCACAGCAGAGGGATGAAAGAGCCACATGTGGCTCCAGAGCTGTGGGTTGCTGACCCTTGGATGTTACAGCCAGACAGTTGTGTTAAAGTACCTTTTTCCACTTGGTCATGTTGGCAGGAATGTATGCCAGGATAAACTTCACTGCCTATTCCTATTGTACCCTCGTAGCACATCAGATAGTGGTGCTGTCCTTTGTGTTTTAGTGCCAGTCAAAAGATGGGTCAATGGATGTTAAATCAGTGGTTGTTAAATTTAGGACTACTTGTAGAATCAACTTTAACAGTAGCCAATGGTTCCAAAAAAGTTAACGCCAAAGTAGTTTGTTCTCAGAAGCTTCGTATGAAGTGATAAGGTGAGGTACAGAATATTATAGAAACATGCAAGTATTGCATTAAACAAAAATACAGGAGACCATAGAACGTGCCTGGGTACTTCATATTCACCTTTGCTCCAATTTCAGCTAACTAGCGGGCATTTTATATGTACTCAAAGCCATAACGTGGCCACTTTTGAAACTAAGCATTTTTAATTAAAAAAAAAACTTTCAAAAATTTAGAATAGCTGATATCTTGCAAAATGATGCAGGAGAATGTACAAATTTTCTCTAATTTCTCTATCTCACGAGAGTTGGCCTTTTCTTTTCTTTTCTTTTGACGAGGAGCTGATGCCATCTAGTGGTGTTTGAATACATCAGTAGCTAGGGACCTTACATGAAACCCTGACCTATGTATAGTTTTCAAAGTATCGATAGATGTCTTCTTCTATTAACTTGAGCAGAAATGGATAGACTAATGTTAGAATTTAAAAAAATAAAAAACAAAGGAGAGACAGAATATTATGACACGTGGAACAGATTTTTATCAATGGTTGGAAATACAAGGTGGGAGTCGGAACACGACAAAATTAGGCTAAGTAGACCTGGAATGAGATATTTTATATGTATTAGAATGAATACGTTGGTCAAAAATAATTGTACAAGACTAGCACTGTGTAAGTATATATATATATATATATATATATATATATATATGTATGTATGTATGTATGTATGTATGTATGTATGTATGTATGTATGTATGTATAGATAGATAGATAGATAGATGGATGATAGATAGAGATAGAGGTATATGTATACGTATATGTGTATATGTATATGTATATGTGTATATGTGTATATGTATATATGTATGTATGTCTTTGGTTATTCGGGTTTTCTTCCGCGTAAAATTGGAAGTGTCTTGGCGACGTTTCGACGAAGTCTCATTTGTCATCTTCAGGCTTGTTTGCTCGGCTTCATACTTCAGGAGCAAACCTGAAGATGATGAATGAGACTTCATCGAAACGCCGGCAAGACACTTCCAATTTTATGCGGGAGAAAACCCGAATAACCAAAGACCTATATACTAACACCCGCGAAAACCTCAGAAAACAAACAAATATATATACATACATACATACATACATACATACACACACACACACACACACACACACACACACGTTAGTAGTATATATGTTATTTGTCTTTCACTTTAGTTTCTAAGGGGGATGAAATGCCAGGATGGTCAAACTGCGTTCAATATGTACCGTATTTTTCGGAGTATAAGACGCACCTTTTTCCTCAAAAAAAGAGGGTGAAAATCTGGGTGCGTCTTATACACTGAATACAGCATTTTTGGCCTCCCAAAACCCTGCCCCCTTCACCAAAATGGCCGTGCAGAACCTTTAGGAAGCTCCCAGTGTGCTCCTGGGGCTGGGGAGGACAGAAATGAGCAAAGAATGGCCTGTTTGTAGCTCGTTTTTGCCCCCCTCCCCCCAGGAGACTCTATAAGCCTCCTAAAGGCTGTGCATGCCTTTTTTTGACAAAAAAAAACCCGGGCCCGTTTTCGTGAAAAACGAGCCGTTTTTGGGAGGTCTGCAGAGTGCAAAACTTTTTTTTTTTAATTTGCCTCTTCAAAATCTTGGTGCATTTTATATTCCAGTGCATCTTATACTCTATAAAGTACTTAATAAAAATATATATATTTTAAAAAAACCCAAAGCAGGCTGCTCAGACTTAAACCTGCATTAGTGTCTGACAGAACCAGGTGGCCACTTCTTACCTTTGCAAGACAGAAGCAAGCCATTATCCTCACTCGGTAGAAGCACTGCTCTTGTTCGAGAATATCAGTCAGCGCAAGCCGAGATGCCGGCGTGGGGAACTTCTGAAGAGCCAAAATGGATTCCTCTTGCGCAACCACGTCTCTCTCGTAGCGCAGTTGATATTGCCACATGAAGTCTGCCTGTTCAAATTCCACCTTCCTCAAAACTGACATATCTGGATCTATTCTTATCCAGAGTAAAGGGGAATCGGCACTGGGAGAAAAGGATCAAAACTTAGGTCAGGACAGCAACTAAATTCAATAAACATTATTTTTTCTTCTTTTTCTCGATTGTGGCATCTCTGATATTTTCAGCATGAAAATTGGTAACCCATTCAGGATAGTGAGTTCTGTGCTTAATAAATCATTACCTGGAACACAAATTTTAGTGCAAAGAACATTGCAACTCCACAATCAATATACTTGAAAATAATCTCAAGCAAACACAGTAGAAAAATTCTATATTGTCTCATCCCAGTTCCTACTGATTGCTTGGTGAATTATATGGCATCAAATTTTCTCAATGTGAGCTCTCTGGAGGGTAACAAAGAAACTAAGTCACAACTTCATAAACAGATTTTGGGGCTATCATAATTCAAGTATACAATATTAGGATTTGGCAACTGAGGAACAGCTTATGACTTACACATCTTATTACCTGGGTACTTGAGAGACCGCCTGCTGCCAATTACCTCCACTAGACCGATTAGATCCCACAGATTAGGCCTCCTCCGAATTCCATCCGCCGGCCAGTGTCGACTGGCGACTACCCGGAGGAGAGCCTTCTCTGTGGCTGCTCCAACCCTCTGGAACGAACTCCCCGTGGAGATTCGAACCCTCACCACCCTCCAGGCCTTCCGCATAGCCCTTAAAACCTGGCTGTTCCGACAGGCCTGGGGCTAAAGAGCTGTTGCCCCCGTCTCGAATGGTATGACTGTCGTGTGTTTTAAATTATGCCTTGTTATGTGTCGTTTTTTAATTTTTGTCTGTATCCCCCTTCCCTGGTTTGAGTTGTGAGCCGCCCTGAGTCCCCTTCGGGGGGAAAGGGCGACATATAAATATAATAAACAAACAAACAAACAAAACAATTACACATTATACCTCTCTCACATGTTTTCTTCTTTATATTCTGGTTTTCTAGTACCTACTGATTGTCATGAGATGGAAATTAACAAGGTACAATTTAACTTTTTAAACTTTTAAGCCATGCTTTACAAATCCACTTAAAATACTGTGTAGAAGTTTAAGTTTGCTAATTCGAGGGTCATACAAAATTTAGTTAATAAAAACTAAGATCATGCACAACACTAAATTGTGATTTTAAAAATATTACTGAGCAATTTCTCTCCCTCTCTGCCAAATAATAAAGGGTATTAATTTTATAAAATAGGAAAGGGTATGCATTTAATATATTTCACATGGCTGCTTCAATCTCTTTATACTTCAAGTAAGAAAGAATGCAGTAATAGGCCTGTTCCGGCTGCTGCTACTGCCAGTTTGCTCAAGGAGGCGCATTGCGCGAGCACGCACTTGATGAGCTCTCTGCACGCATGCCCAGTGTTTTAAAAAACCAAGATGGCAGTGCCTACAGCGCCAATAGAATCGGTTCAGGGACATGGCAGGCTGAGTTACTACCTACTTGTCCGAACTGGTCCGAACGGGTAGGAACCCACCTCTGCTCTTAAGTTATTATATGAAAATGTTTGGTGAGGTAATTATTTCATGCCACATAACAAAATTCAACGGAGTTCCTAGACATTTTGAACACCTCCATTTCTACTTATGTAAGCACTGTTATAAAACAGTTCCTGGCCTTCCAAACCAGGGTGGATAAAAATCTATGGCTTTAAAAAAAAATCAAAATAATTGGATTTTTTAAAATTTTTATTAAATTTATTTTAATAAAAAGCTTTTGGAGTAAAGATTTATCTAAAGATAGTTTTCTATTTGAGATATATTGATAATTTAGTTTACTCAGTATGAAATGGAGCTTAGTTACGTAGCATGAGGCGGTATATTCTGCCATATTTACATCTTTGGTAAACTCAATTCAATGAATCCAAGCTCTGCAAGCTGAGATAACATGCACTGCATTGATGCATTCACACAATTTCACAGTAAGATTTTATGAGATAAATTATAAAACAAAGTTCAGGAATATCCCTTTATCCTATTGTTTTGCAAATCTATGTACACTACAAAACTGTACGATTGTTTGAAGAGAAATGCATCTGTACCACCAGGCTCTAAATGTGAGGAGGAAAGGCAAGCAGTAAAAATGAAAGTGAAACTTTCTATGCAGCTTATAAATATATTAAAGAGCACCTGTCATTTCAGTTCCATCATGACAGCGCCTGTTAGGGGGCAGCCACTCACCTGCTGCCTGCCACGTCCCTCACCTTATTGTGTCATTGCCACATCACCAGCCGTCCCAATAAAGTGAATGGGACTGTTGGTGAGCCAACAGTGTGTCAGAGGAACCGATGTGGGACAGAGATGACAGTTGCTCTTTAAAAATTATGATTTAAATCAAGCCTTTTTACTAGTGACTTAAATCATGATTTAAATCATTAAATCGTTCCAAAAGTGCCTGTACTCTGAACACTCCCTTCAATCCAGAGGTGTCAGAATGCACAATCATAGAAAGGAAAAGTCCCTGCACAAGTGATTAGTACCTCCTCTTTTTGATATATATATTTGAAAATGCTGTATGGAGAAGATTTTCAAATACTCTGTGTCTTTCATAAGTTTACTTACTCCATGGCAGAAAGATCCATGTCCACTTCCTCTCCATTCATCAATGGGATTTTTTTCTTCTTATTGCTGCATAAAAACCAGCAAGAGATGCATAGTAAAGTCAGATTTTCTTTGGTTAAAAAAAAGAATAAATCATGGTTAAACAAAGGATAGAGGAGCTTATGATTAGCTTGTTCATCAAGCTGGGCATTCTGACATATTTTTGCTGATTCTTATTTCTGTGGCAATTATTTTTTCTCCCGCCTACTTGATTGTATAGTTGCTATATATATTTTTTGCAATAGTTTTAATTGGCTGCAAATAGTTCATAATGTCTGGATACCCAGAATACTGTTTTATAACCTTTTGATCTTTAAAAGGGAGACAGAAATACGTATTAGTGACCAACACCTTCTTACAACTAAAATTCTTTGAGTTATTAAGTGTGGAAGAGTGGATTGTATTTATCCTGCTGACCCAGATCAAACTGGAGACATCAATGCTGTGTTAACCGTTTATGGCAAAATATTAATATAAATATTTTAATAATGTTAATATAAATAATATTAACATTTGTGTTTCCCACGTGAAGCGTTTTCATATTGCCATGTTTATACTGGACAATGTAGCATCGCCACGGTTTTGTGACTTTTGATAAATAATAACAAAAATTATTAAAAACAATTTATGGTAGTCACTTCAGGTAGGCATTTTATAAGGAAGCTCCATAGGTGGTAAAAGCCCTACCGTCTGCTCTTTGAATGACAGGGTATATCATGCTTGAGGCTGTTTTCTTCTATTTGAAGTGTGTGGTTGAAAGATCCGTCAAGCTCCTGGACTGTCACTTTAAGAGGGCCCTTGAAAAAGATGCATGGTTATCAAGTACCAGCAGTCATAATGATCTATGAAAGCCTCAGTTGCATTTCCACTGATACCCTCCTCACCTTCACAGAGGAGGCTGAAGAAACAGACTCGGACATTGTCACTTAAGTGGGCTTTAAAGATAAGCAGAAGTTTGAACTTGAACATGTTTACTGCTGAATCCCATATTTTATATGACAGCTATTTCTTGCTGAAAAAAGCTTTATTATTTTACCCACGAACTCCATTATTTTACATATTAAAAAGCAGCCTCATATTTTTACATTCAAAACATACACGACATAGCCAGAAGTTAAATGAATTCAACATTTACGCCTACGTTTTACTTCAGTATTGAGCAAAAATTTAGCTGAAGGGAACTGAAATAGTTATATTTCAAATTTTATTTGCAGCCAAAAGGTCTAAAAGCAAATTACAAATAAATCTAAACTTGGCGTTAGATAAAACACCTAAATAAGTAAAATCCAAATGAGGAAAAAATATGCAAAAAATTTACTTGCAGATAAAAATCCCAAGACTGCAGTGCCCAGATTTTTAACTATGGCTATAAAATTGAGAGTTTTAGTAACAAATCAATGAGTTGTGATTTTATTTATTGACTATTTTACTTGTAAAAACGTTTTATCTAATACCAAGTTTAGATTATATTTGTAACTTGCCTTTGGGCCCCTAGGCCATAAATAAAATTGGAAGCATTATATAAAACCTGGATAAAATCCAACGTAACACATGCAGCATTCTTCTCATGCAAAGAAACATTCAATTGTCTCTTTTTTTCCCTTGTTCCCTAAACCAGGGGTCACCCAACTCCAGAACTGTACACCAGCACTGGTTTGCCAGCCACCAGGAACTAGGCCATGTGAGTGAAGCCCCATCTACGCATGCATGAGATCTAGGCAGCACACGAAACCACGCCCCCCACACCCCTGTCTATGGAAAAAATGCCCTCCACAGAACCAGTCCCTGGTGCTGAAAAGATTGGGGGCCACTGTAGTAAGCAATGTGTCCTCAGCTTTCACCCATTCATTCAGCGATTGTTCAAAATTATGATGGCACTAAAAAAACTGGACACACGACTAGTCCTCAAGGTTCTGGCCATCGCAGCAAACCACAGACATCTGACTACCATTTGTAATCTTCCCTGCCAGCTTTCCACAAGCAAAGTCAATGGGGAAGCCAGCAGAGAAGGTCTCATGTCACCGTGGCACGACAAAACCGCGCTCAACTAAAGCGCGCCCGATTAAACCGCGTCGCTGACGTCATCAGCAGGGCGACAACAGCGAGCACGGAGAAAAAAGGGCGCTTTAAATAGCGCTTTGAAAGCAAGCCGATTCAAGTTAAGGTAAGGGTTAGGTTTAGGGTTAGGTTAAGGGTTAGGTTTAGGGTTAGGTTAAGGGTTATGGTTAAGTTTAGGGTTAGGTTAAGGGTTAGGATTAGGTTTAGCGTTAGGTTAAGGGTTAGGTTTAGGGTTAGGTTTAGGGTTAGGTGAAGAGTTAGGTTTAGGGTTAGGTTTAGGATTAGGTTTAGGGGGGTTAGGTTTAGGTGTTAATTTTAGCTTTAGTGTTTACAGCGTGCTTTTTTCTCCGCATTGTTGTCGCGCTGTGATGACGTCAGCTACGCGGTTTCGTCGAGCGCGCTTTAGTCGAACGCGGTTTTGTGGTGGAACCCATGTCACGACTAGTACTCCCCACTGGCCCTCCCAAGTCCTCTCCACCCCCCCCATCCCCACACTCTCTTCATGGCATTCTTGCATTCCTTACTTGGAATTCCTCTTTTTTCCTTCTTTAACAACCCACTTATCCAGAGTTTATGGCAGCCACCGGGACTGCCGAGACTGTCATCGCTACCTCAATTCACATGGCATCACATTTTACGATCACATTATTTAGTGTCAACAATCAACAGTCCCAACCGCTGTCATAAGCCAAGGATTACCTGTATCCTTGACTCTGGAGCATATCTGGAATGGTGATATAGAGAAGAAAGTGAAAGTATTTCACAGGAAATAGGATATCAAGGATATAGGCTAAGAGCTTAATAAATGAAAATGATACTCAACTTTCATTAACAAGAGAGGATAGAAGCATTCAAATTAAGTGGGGGCCATGATTCTGCAGAGGGTTCAGGATAATAAAATAGCCGCTTAATTTAATAAAAGTAGCTTAATATAAAATGAACTATAATGCAATATTTAACTATTTTGACAGATTTTTAAGGGGGGAAATGGACAAAAAGTAAACTTACCACATATTTCTGCGTCCCAGGGGAGGTATAGTCTTGCTTTATTTCCAATTCGAGTACATTTCGTTTTCGATTAAACGCAAAACTGCCATAAAATTTGACCACACTGTTTTGATCTCTGCAAAAACTCAATAGGAAAAAAAAATCTGGTCCCCTATATATTTTTCAAGTTTCCAGAATCAACTGCAATGCACAAGTTTCGCTTATTTAGAGCTTGAAAGGGTTGGTCTTCCCTGATGAACAGGTCAATAATAATAATAGCAATATATACCACTTCACAGTGCTTTACAGTCCTCACTAAGTGGTTTACAGTTAGCATCTTGCCCCTCAACAAACTGGGTCCTCATTTTACTGACCTCAGAAGGAGGGAAGGCTGAATCAACCTTGATAAAGGCGAGTTAGTTACATGTACAGGGGAGTCCTTGGTGAACAGCAGCAATTAGGACCAGAATGTCTGCCGCTAAGTGATGTGATTGTGAAGAGTGATATTATGTGATCATGGACACTTAATGACAGTGATTCCAGCACTTCCAATTGCCACATTTAAAAAAATAATAATCATGCTATTATTCAGTGTGATGTCATATGGTTACCATTTGTGGATTCCCTGCCAGCCTCCTTATTGATTTGGCTTGTGCAAAGCGGGCAGAACAGGTTGCAAATCAAAATCACATGACTGGACAATACTGTGAAAAACGGGCCATTTTTTGCTCATTTCTGCCCTCCCCAGTCCCCAGGAGCACTCTGGGAGCCTCCTAAAGGCTATGAACAGCCATTTTAGTGAAGGGGGCAGGGTTTTGGGAAGCCAAAAATACATTCAGTGTATTCAGTGTATGATGCACCCAGATTTTCACCCTCTTTTTTGAAGAAAAAGGTACGTCTTATACTCCGAAATATACGGTACATATTGAACACAGTGTGACCGTCCTGGCATTTCATCCCCCTTAGAAACCAAGGTGAAAGACAAATAACTTACATAGAACTATCATTGAATGAACGGTTGTTAGTTGAAGACTACTTGAACTTGTGAGCTGTTGCTAAAAAAGGAGTCACTAAACAAGGAGTGAATGGACTGAAATTGACAGAAATTCCGCATTTTAATGACCAAAGATGCTATTTTAGCAAAAACTATCTGTGGTAACAAGAATGTTGTTGCATTTAATTTTGTGAACCTCATTGTACTCACTAGGTAAAAACTCCAAAGTAGAACTACCAAATAGATTTGCAAGTTTCAAGATCTGTACCAATCATTCCATGCAATTAACTTGCATAGCGATTTAAAGTACTACTATGCATTGCCACAAGTGCTTTGGTGTTATGGATAACACCAAAAAATAAACATTAAATGTACCCTGAAGATGGCATTTGATTTTGTTGTACGTGTGCAATGACAATGAAGTAAATTAATCTGAAATGAAGATTTACAAGAATCCTTGGCTAATGTTGTCTTGAATTTTACTAGAGTTCCTCTGTTTTTCAGAGATGTCATGCTCCTTCCAGAGTTCCACCACTACCATAAAACATTTAAGCATGAAATGGGATTGGTCCTTGCAAAAAGAGATAACGGTTTGAACAATATTACCAAAGGTAGTTTTTCATATCTTAGGCTATTTGTTTAGATTGTCCTAAGAACAGTTGTTCTTCACCTTCAAGTAAGTAGCCCAAAGCAAAATAGAAAAGGATACACCCATTGCTTAATTAAAGGTTGAATGTCTTTGCCGGACACATTGGAAATGGATTTCAAAAACCCAGATGTAGACACCAGCATCTGACTCCACATATGAGATTGGAACTTCTGAGAAGAAGCAGTGCTAGCTAGACTCAACAATTTGTTGAAAACCTATGGTGAAATTAAGTCAGATTCAGAAAATTGGTCAGTTTCATACATCTAAACAGATTTTTTAACCTTGAGAAATGCTAATGACAGTAATACAACTGTGTACCTTTTAACAAAAGGGATACTTTTTCAGTTTCAGTTTGGAAACTGAAGATCACATTTGACTCTTCAACATAGAACCAGACCATAAAAATTGGTTTAATTTAATGAATGAAGAATAACTAGCAGGAACGTTTTCCCGATATTTAATTATTTCTGCCTTCTGTCAGTTTCTGCTTTCTGTTATTTAAAAAGTAAACATCTGCAGTAAACTTTGATTCTTTTACTTTGTATTGATAAAAAAATAACCAAGGTTAGTACTGCTTTTAAACATTCTATGAAGAACAAAGTCAAGCAGAGAGCATCAGAAACACCAAGTTTCAATATTTCATGAAAACAAAGTTGGCTTATTTTTTGAACTAAGCATATCGTGTGAATTCAGCTATTGTAAATTATATATTTTATGGTTTAATGTTGTGAAAATACAGCCAGTAAGCTTATTGAACACAGAGTTCAATTAAACCCTTGTTCAAGACACAAATGAAATCCAAGCTTCAAACCACATCGATTGCATACAATCTCATTATGCCAGCAACTACTTGTTGACATAAAGATAATTCTGAAGACAGATTAGTTTAAAATGCATCCTGTTTACAAATCAAAGATAAATAGTGTCATGCTGGATCAGCCTAATGGGAATGTTCCAGCAGCAGCAAACTTCCTGTCTCTGACAACATGCAAGAGCCCTTCCTAACTGTTTATCACAATTTCTCATTTTTAGATTAATGCAGTCTATATTCCAGAATTCCTTTTAGTACATTACTGTTTATACATTCAGAGTCCAATATAAAATAAGAAAAACATGCTTCTAAAAGCCTTCAATTTATTCTAAAACTGTTTCCATGGGAAAATAGAATAGACTCCGTTGTTTACATCAACAGGGAGCGCAACAGTTTTGTAAGAGGAGATCTGATTCCAGGCTTTGCTACTCTAGACAGAAAGAGCCCATTTGGATGTGTGTACAAAACAACCTATTAAAGGGGCAGTCATGCAAAGAAATGATCTTGGTATCTAGATTCAGAGAAAGATGCCAAGGCAACCAAATACAGAGCTGGGCTAATGACCTATTTTATCTGTAAGAAATAGAACAACTATTCAAACAAATATCAATATGGCAAGTATTTTTCAAGATTTAAGTTTTCTCCTGAGCAAACATTATAAAATGACGAAATTGTTCTCCCACATTCTGTTCCCAAAGACAATTTTCATCAATTTGTTTAAATTACAATTACAATGCTTATGTTAGTGCAATTTTTCACTCTATACACACACACACACACACACACACAGAAATTTTAGCCAACATCATCTGTGGTTGTAGATTAATCCTTCTTCTTAGCTTTATAACCAACTTCAAACCCTGATTACGGGTCTTATTTAAACAAAGAATCTCAATGTTTTCTTGACTGACAATGTGTCATAATCTCTCAGCATTAATGGGGAGTATATGTTTGTATAGAATAGAAACAATTTTACAAATTACAAAGAACTGAAATAAATCATTTTAGCACATTGTAAGTAGAAAAGAAACAAAAAATGAATTTTAAAGGAATTAAATATATTTCAACAGAAGAGCCAAATACTTACTTGTAACATAAACTCCATGCTTATTCTGTTTTCTATCAGTCTCATAACTAGGTGGGCCTTGCATTGAAACATGGTATAGTATTCCCAGGATATCGTGTGAGGATGTTTTATAGAAAAGTGTAAATGGGATGCAGGGCTGGAAAAGTAAAGCAAGGTAATTTTTCATTCATGGTATATTTTATATGAAAACTATATATTGCAGCTGAGACTACAAGAGAAACAAAAAGGCAGATATTTTCTACTAATTCATGAATTACATTGAATTAACTGTAAACATCTGACTTAAAAACAGTATTCATGTTATTGCAAATTTTATTCACTTCTGAAGAAGTTCTAAGGTAAATGTAGGATGTAAAATGAAAATAATAAACAAAACATTCACATCTGTTTTTGAGAAAAACAGTAATTTGCTTGTATATGAATATTATTAGCATAATGATATATGAAAAGTTTTAAAAAGTGTATTGTTATTTCTCTTTATCATCATGCTAAAAATAATGGCTATTCCATCATAATTCATCTCCAAGTATTTTATGGAAAGTAACATTTGGAAAAAGGATTCTTCTCAAGAAGAGGGAAACTGTTAAGATGACTGTATAAAAGCACTTCAGAGATAGCAATCTTATTGCTGACTTTTACAGCGGTATATAAACAAATCACTAGAATTGTAAAATGTTTAAAACAGCGAACTAATTGTAAAAAGCTAGAACAAAAAACACCAAAGATATAATATACATCAAATGTATAAGTAGCCTTTAAATCTCAAATCTGATTCTCTGACAAGGGTACTAAAGGACATCAACAATTTTCAGAGGGGCAACTATGTTAATATTTTTCAACTAAAATATGAAGCATCTTGTGGAAGCATAAAAATCCAAAAATTATAGAATAAGCCTTTGTGGATCACAAGTTTACATCTGAACTAAAGCATAACTTAAAAGAAACTTACAAAAAATGTGTCTTAAGCATTACAAGACCCTTGTTTACCTGCCACAAAACAACACATTCAACTTTCCCCTAATGCTCTAATTAACAAAATAATATTAAGTTATAAAATAAGTCAAATGTTATTTTCATTTCACCACTGAACCTGTTTCTTTTCACTGGAAAGGTTTTTGAACATATATTCCATTAATACAGTACAGTGCAGTACAATACAATTTCACACACAGAGAGACACTAGAGATGTTTACCAAATAGGCCCTTTCCAAGGATTCGTCAATAGAAATAATTTAAGCTTAGGATCAATTTCTCATTACTATTCTAATAGGCATATATTAATTGCCCCGTAACTCTATCCATTATTTACTAAACGTACTTGTCCTTCTCTTTCCCTCCACCAAAGATCGGATGCAGTAAGACACCACCGGTCTTTAATTCGTACGCCACTATTTTGTCTAGTTCCTGAAATGCAAAAACATATTATATTCTTGAGCATGTAGTCACAGTAGTTTTTAAAAAACAACTAGATATAGACAAGATCTTAGCTGGTGTCACAACATGCACATCATGCTACCGTATTTTTCGGAGTATGACACTCACTTCCCCCCCCCCCAAAAAAGAGGGTCAAAATTTGGGTGCCTCTTATACACCAAATGTAGGCCTGCCCACCCACTGCCCCCCACCCTTTGGCCTCTGCCTCCCAGCAATTTATCTCCTTGCAGCAAACCTGGAAAATGGGGCTTGCAGAGGCGGCAATAGGCTATGGCAATTCCTGCAGCCTGAAACAGCTGATCATCGGGAGGCCCTTGCTGAAACTGAAATTGAAATGACTGTTGGCTGCAAGGGGCAAATTGCTGGGAGGCAGAGGCAGTTTTTCCCCCTCTTCTAATCAGGCTGAATTGAAACAGGTTGTTTGCTGTAAGGAGGTAAGTCAATAACTATAAATGCCTATCGAATGTTCAAATTATTACTTATTTTTTAAAGACTGCTTTATTATTGTTCTAGACAACTTAACAAAATGAAGAAGCTTTTTAAAATAAATGCTTGATCTGAAGAGGCCCAGTGCTATTGTATCTTCTTTTAAATAGCAGAGAATAATGTATACTTACAGAAAGCCACATCAATTTTAACAGCATCTGTATAAGTATAGTCTGAAATGTAATACCACAGTGTATTTCGTCTGTACTGTTTACTGTTTGCTGCAAGGAGGCAAATTGCTGGGAGGCGGAGGCAGATTTCCCCCCCCTTGTTTTCCTCCCCAAAAGCTAGGTGCATCTTATACTTTGGAGCATCTTATACTCTGAAAAATACAGTATGTGGGGATGAAAAGCATATTCTTTGAACCTAGCGATCTTTTTGCTTGCTGAAGTGGTGAATATGAACCACAAGGACATACTTATGCTAAACCACATCTGTCCACTAACAGCTGCATTCCAAAATTTAATCTACCTTTATGGCATGGATCCAGGCTACTTGAGAAAACCCACTTACTCTAGCAGAAGGGACATGCTGCGGACCCGTTGGCCAAGAACTGTGGCTGATAGGATCCAGGAAAAGAATCTTTTGTGTCATGGCATCCACACTTTGGAAGATCATGCCCCTTAAAGTGAACTCCACCCCTACCCACCTGGCCTTCCGAAAGAGTCTGAAAACCTGGCTCAGCCAACTGACTTGGGCACAGATGGGGACGTCCCATTTGGGAAGTGGCCAGTAGACTAGTAGAAGATCCCACCTCCACCCCATTATACCCGTTGGTTATTTTATTCATTTTGTTGTTAATTGTAATGTTTTACTCAATGCTTGATATTGTAATGTTTTTAATCTTTTACTTTATATCATTATTTATGTCATTGTAAGCTGCCCAGAGTCGGTCACAGCAAGATGGGTGGCATCCAGGAAGCTTCTTCAGCTCTGACTGGATGGTGGATCCTTCCATTCCCCACCATCCAGTCAGAGCTGAAGAAGCTTCTTGGATGAGAAGCGAAACATCTTCAAAGAAAAATCAGAAAGTCCAGTTGCTTCTTGAAAAAGCACCTTTGGGATAGATTATGTTAATGTTTCAGAAAGTTGTATGTTTGATTCATGGACCACCCAGGCCTTTAATCCTTTTTTTTCCCCCCAGAATAATTCCAAACTGGCACATACTGTACATGTTATTTGTTTCTTGGTTTATGTCCCTCTATTTGTGATAACTTTGCTTTAAATATATGAAGACAACCAACAGCTTTGTTGAATTTATCCTCTGGAGATTTAGAGATGCTTCCAAAAGTTCTATCCATCGGGATGTATTTACCTCCTTAATCCAGTGACGATATTCATTAACACCAAAGGTTTTCTTCATCCAAAGTCCATAAATATAGCCAGAGATTCCCTTTAATACCCACTCATCTGACCTGCAAGTAAAAATGAAAAGACAAGCTATCTTTTGCTTCAGAATAGTCTAAAACTGCTGCTGCTGATACTATGTGACATTTCACTTTACCACACTACTTAATGATGAAGCTGTCAATCCCAATTGCAGTCAGTAAATGAGGACTACCTGTATTTTCAATTTATCCTTTCAGAAATGCTTTCCGTTTCTGCTAATTTACCAGCCATGTTTTGGGCTGCTCCTTGAGTATTTATTTGTTGGGGACTTTATTCATTCAAAATGTGTTCCAGGATAAGGCAAGAAATGTCTAAGTAAATTCAGCAGAGCTATCAATCATGGCTTTCAGAATTATTTGTGAAATCCATGATGGTACTAATACCAATCTCCTTTATGTTTAGCATTAGAGCTGCGGTGGTACAGTGGTTAGAGTGCAGTACTTATTTCTGACTGCCTGCTGCCTGCAATTTGGCAGTTCAAATCTCACTAGGCTCAAGGTTGACTCAGCCTTCCATCCCTCCAAGGTTGGTAAAAACGAGGCCCCAAATTGTTGGGGGCAATGTGCTGATTCTGTAAAACCGCTTAGGGAGGGCTGTAAAGCACTGTAAAGCGGTATATAAGTCTAAGTGCTATTGCTATCATGCTAATTCTTCATATACTCAAATGCAAAATTCTTTTTCCGAGGTATCCGTTTACTCACCAAGACATTCTAGATATAAAGCAGCCGAAGAACTGCTGGGCTAGAGCTTCAGCCAAGAACCTCCTGGTTAGAGGAGTCTCATCTATTATCATGGCACTGTGCAAAAGGTTCGTGCTAGTTTAAAAACATAACAAAGTAAATATCAAATGGGGAAAAATTAGAAAAGCAAGCAGTTCTTATACAAATATAAACAAACTATTTTATTAGTGGTTTTATATATTTAATAGCAGTGATATATAATTGATATCCAGGTATTTCTTACAAAAAACTTATCTGTTTACATAACTGCTGCTGGGACCATCCCAACTCTCAATCTCTTCTAGATGGACCCCTGGAACATGATCTGTTGGACTCCATAGGGAAATCAGAATCTATCTGAAGGCCAACGAAGGAGAATATTTGTAGCCCAGTTTCAAATGAGGGGTCCTTGGTGCTTTCTCAGCTTGGCTGTATTCCTGCTGTTTTTTTATTATTCAAACTAGGGTAATATCACACTGATGTTACCTAGTTGGGTAATGTCTACAAGGAAGCAACCAAGCTCAGAGAGCACCAAGACCTCTCTTTCTGAAGAAGGCAGTTAGACAGGTAACAGTACTTTATAGATAATCAAGACAAGATCCGTGGTTGTGCAGTGGTTAGAATGCAGTACTGCAGACTACTTCTGCTGACTGCCAGCTGCCAGCAGTTCTATTCTCAATGGCTGAAGTTGACTCAGCTTTCCATCCTTCCAAAGCTGTAAAATGAGGACTCAGATTGTTGGGGGCAATATGCTGAGTCTGTAAACTGCTTAGGGAGGGCTGTAAAGCACTGTGATGTGGTATATAAGTCTAAGTGGTATTCTTATTGCTATCAGCACCTTAAACTGGACCTGGAAACGTACTGGCAACCAATTTGTTCCAAAACCATTACAAACAGGTTATTTTACTGAATCGACTAATGCCGACTAGCAAGCAAACAGCTGCATTCAGTGTCACCTACAGTTTTGAAATCATCTTTAAGGACAGCCCAACTTAAGCAAACCATGATCATTTTTGTTCAGACAGGGTTAGGGTTACAATGGGTTACTGTTATAATAAAGACCAACCTAAAGAGGCTCATAGACGCGTAAGCAGCTACTTCGACATAGGCCTCATCTACAAAAACTGTTTTGAAGCAGGAGTAAGGGTAACGACAAGTAAGTATCTCTTCATAGAATTCAAATACTTCATGGAGGTATGACGTAGTATGTTTGAGCAGGGGAAGAAGTTGGGGTAAACAAAAATGGGTGACCTAGAATAAAAAATAGAAAGAAAGGAACATGTAATTGAACAATTAGATGGTAATTAGAGCAAGAATGGGAAAAACTTTTAACTCAGCAATGTTTGGCAAGTCCTACTGAACATAATATTAGAGTACTTTGGAAAGCCAGTGAAAGATTAATGATAGCCCTCAATAAATGATCTTGGCAAACAGGTTGCGTATAGTCAAAACTACACTAATGCTGGGAAATTGTATGGAATCAGGTAAATAAAAATTAATGTTTTCTGCAAAAACAGCAAAGGACAAAGGGCAGAAGAAATTTGTTATCAGTTTCCTTTGCCTTTTTATTCAACTCAAGCTTTGAAAATTAAGAGTTGCCAACAACCATGTATTATATGAAAACTAATTATCTTAAAATTTGTATATGAATAATACAACAAAAAGGATATCTAATTGCACTATCCAAACATTACACTAACATAAATCTACTTCAATATTAAATCAAATAAACTTGTCCAAGTGCGTTACCTCGTGCATATATGGATCGACAAGAATTTCAAATGGTCCAATAGCCAAAGAGATGTTAGATGCAGCAGTGGGGATTGGCAGCATATAATGGAAAGTCTTCTTTCTCATATCATGAGTATACACAGTTTCCACTAAATCACCATTTGAGATTGCCACCATTGTGGCATCAACAGTATATTCTAGTTTCCATGTGCAGAGTTCTGAATACGAATCAACACAAGGAAACCAGAACCTAGAAAGTTGGAAAAAATAGAAATAATTAATCTTTGCCCAATAAAGAGAAGCCACAGTTGCATTAATAGATGCAGTAAAATCATTAAAGTCCACAGCTAAGGGATAGTATAATTTGGACCAACAAAAATCTTAAAAACTTGCACCCAGCAAGGGATTTTGTATTTCTTTCCCTAATGTTAGGCTAATTTCTTAAAATATTGTGAAACGTCTTAAGTTTACCCAAAGTATATAACTGCATTAAATGTAATTTATTGTGTATGCCATGGGCAGCCAAAATCATTTAAAACCAGACATATTACCAGAGGCTAAAATGAGTGGTGTGGTGGCCTAAAGGTGGAGCTCTTGCCTCAGAGTCAGGAGGGTATAAGTTCGATCCTAGCTAGAGGCAGATATTTCTCTCTCTGGGCATAATGTGAATATATCTGCTGAACAAAACTCTGCATTGGCGACTGGAAGGGCATCTGGCCAGTAAACACTCTGCAAGCACATTCAGTTCTTAGGCTACTCTGTGCATATTACGTGAAGCATTAGCTGTCTGGTGAGGACACTACTGTTGGGAAAGATGGAAGGATGACCAGCAGCAAGGTGGATGGACTCAGGTGGAAGACCTCAAAGACCAGGTAAAGGACAGACTGTCATGGCAGAAAATCTATGTGATTGCTAAGAGTTGATAGCTACTTGATGGTGCACCATCAAATGAAAAGAAATAAATATAAAAGAAAAATAAATGTATTTAGTTACGTACGCAAGAACTACCGTGTTTCCCCGAAAATACGACCTGTCTTAAAACTAAGGCCTTGCCACATTTTTCTGGTGGGCAAAAATATAAGTCCTCCCCCGCAAATAAGCCCCCTGGACAACCCCCCACCTCCAGCCAGGCAGAGCGCCACTCACCAACCTAGCGGTATCCTGAAGGTGCCAAGCCGCGGGAACCGGGGGGGGGGCAAAGGTGATCACGTTGCTTGACACCTTCGGGATACCCTAGGTTGGTGAGCGGCGCTGTACCCAGCCTCGGGGCAAATGGCTGTGTTGCACTGTCATGGCAGCGCAACACAGCAGCCATGAAGCAACCACACTCAGGAGCAGCCACCCGGCAAACCCCCTTTCCAGCCGGGTACATTCACTGACCTAGGGGTATCGCCAAGCCACATGAGTGCCTGTTCGCCACCACCCGGCTCTTGCAGCTTGGCGCTCTGTGAGTATGCTATGCCGGCAACCAACTCACAACCATAGAGCATATGCCCAGAGCGGCCACTGCCGGAAGACTCGGTTTGGAAGCTGCCGAAAAAGCCATGCTGAGATGGCAGCGGCGGCGGCGGCAGAGGTGCTCTGGCTCTGCGGGGAGAGCTGGGCCAGGGCATCATGAGGCTGGGAGGCGCGGGAGCTCCTGAGTGTGTCTGCTTCATGGCTGCTGTGTTGCACTGCCATGACAGCGCAACACAGCTGTTCGCCCCAAGGTTGTGCCCGGCTTTTTGGGAGCCCGCTCACAAGAGAGCAGCCACCCGGCAACCCCAAAACAATAAGCACTCCCCTAATAATAAGGCCCAAGCCATATTTTGTGTGTAAAAAGAAAATAATACCCTGTCTTATTTTTGGGGAAACACAGTATATAATGCTACTGTATCTACCATTGTTTTGAAAAATTGCAGTAAAAAGAATATTCCTTGTCGATATATTCTTTTTTCTCGTGGCTCAGAAATCCTTAAATAAGCAAAATGGGAGCAAAATGGGCTTGTTTCAACACTTTCCCACATACACAACAGAGACAAATGCACACATCGGGAAAACTACTTCTACCAGGAAAATAAGACTGCCCAAATCTCACCTTGTAGAGTTTTGATATCCACAAGAGAAAACGTGGGCGCCTCTTTCTGCCAAGCTGCCTTCCACATTAGGTACCACAAAATGCAGTCCTCCTTTTGGCTGATCCAAAGAGAAGTTGATGTGTATCTTTAACACTTTTAATTCTGAAGAAAAAAAAAAAAAGATCACTGCTTTAGAATATGTATATACGTATTGCTTTCACATTGCTTTCAAGAGAATTCTGCATTTGTGTTAACATAATTGGAAAGAGAAAAATAGGATGCTGAAAGGAGGAATCCTAACTACATCCTAAATCTATACAGGTAGTCCTCATCTTACAATCATTCATTTAGCGATCATTCAAACTTACAATGGTACTAAAAAAAAAAAAAAGGAAAAACATGCCGGTTGCCAGGTGCCCAGATTTTGATCACGATTGTGGGGATGACGGCCATTTGTTTAGTGACTGTTCGAAGTTATGACAGCACTGGAAAAAAGGGACTGATGACCAGTTTTCACACTTACAAACACTGCAATATCCCCATGGTCACATGATCAAAATTCACACGCTTGACAACTGGCTTGTATTTATGACAGTTGCACTATCCTGGGGTCATGTGATTACCATTTCTAACCTTCCGACAAGCAAAGTCAATGGAGGGAGCCAGATTCACTTAACACCTGCAGTGATTCGCTTAACAACTGTGGCAAATAAATCCTAATTGGGGGAAAACTCACTTAACAATAGAAATATTGGGCTCAATTGTGGTCATAAATCAAGGACTACCTGTGTTTACCTGGTTGAGAGTTGGGTGTCTATAGAAACTGAATGAAGAAATAAATCTAAATAAAACAGATATTTATTTCACAAAACTGTAGGAGCTTGTACTGTACCATCAGCATGCTTCCAAAGCTCTGATGGCACTTTAATACACAACTCTCCATTTCCAGCGTCTGGATCCACAGCACTGACTGCAGCAGCATAGGCATTGGAAAAATAGTTGAGATTTCGCCTGCAACGTGAATGAGTAAATTATTTCAACTTTCAGCAAAAACTGGATTAAAGAAAGGCAATCCACGTTTGGAAGCAGCTCCTCCCAAAAATAACAAAACAGCACTCCAAAGTAATAAATCCTCCAGGAATTACTATATTTCTAAAACAATACATTCTTCTAACACCCTGGAAAAGCCATTCAATCACCATAGAACATGTGAAGTGTTTTAAGAAAACCCGGAGAAAAGAATCACATGTTGTATATTCTCATAATATGGATTCAGCACATGGAGCAAGGCCTGTCATCTGTCCGTCCATCCATCCATCCCTCTGACTTACAGGTATTCAATCAAAATGCACAATAAAACATTAAAATCAATAAAGATCATAAGTTTAAAATTCCACAAAAATAAAACTAACCAGGATGGAAATGAAGAAAGCAAAGTTTACACAGAAAAGAAATGGGATGCCTTCTAGTCTATTAGCAACCTCCAAAGTGCCACACACCCCATTGCGGTCCCAGACTAGATGGCAGAGCCACATTTTCAAGGCCTTTCGGAAGGCCAGAAAGCTAGGTGTGCAGGCATGAAATGCTCTAATCTTCGCTACTGGTTCAGAACTGGGAGTGCGTGCGGCGCTTCCGCGCATAGCGTCTGTGATGACATCTGGGTGGGCGGGCGGAGCCTCCTGCCACCGACACTACAATCCGGCAGAATACCACCTCTGGTGTGGATATCATTTTGGCAGGCATGATATTTCAAAGGATGGGAGCCACTGCAGTAAAGGCTCTTCTTCTGGACAGCTGAAAAGGGCTTAATCCCATCAGGGTGAGCTGGTTTCTCAGATGGCCTGAACCCACACACCATTTTTTTTACAAATACCTCAAGGTGGCAAACATATTCATCACATCTTCCTCCTCCTATTTTCCCCACAATAGCAACCCTGTGAGGTGGGTTGAACTGAGAGAGAATGACTGATCCAAAGTCACCCAGCTGGCTTTCACAGTTAAGGCAAGCAGAACTAGTCTTCTAAATTCTTCATTATTATTTTTGCTTTAGTTTTTTATTGCTTATTTTCACCTTGTCTTTTCCCCTCAAAAAAAACCCCATAAGCTTTAAGTCTCAGCAGCCTCACGCACTAGAAACAGCAATTCTATAGCATTTGGAGAGCAAAAAATTCCTCCACTTTGTATTCAACAAAACCTGATTCAGAAAAGCTAGGTAGACATTAATAACAATACAAGTAATAAAATGGGAGAATCCTATTAAACATTCTCTATAATTTTTAAATATTTCTACTACATGACATGAAATGTATGCTCATAATAACCAAATGGTCCAATTAATGCTTTCTCTATAGCAAGTAATGAACTGCACCTAATGAACAAAAAGTATTAAGAGACCTTGAATTTAAATGAGTTCAGTGATGCTGTTTCAACTTTCCTAAAATATGATACAGTACAAGAAGTTTCTATTGGTCATTATTATTACCAAACAACTGCATTCCAAAACATCTCTTTTTAAAAGGCATCTGTAGTTCTGAAATGCAATTTATATTCTGCCGTGAAAATCACTGATAATGACCGCAAGGACATTAACCAGTGTGACCTGTTACTTACTGTTTTGACTCACTGTGACAAACTTCCAATGTTGGATCATTATATATAAAAGCTGCTTCCAAATCATTGACTCTAACTCTATATATCCTGCATTGCTTACTGCTCAGTTTAATTCTATTCAGGTTTGCAACTGTTGGAAATATTGTCAGCTCCACATAGCCCTACAAAAAAACAAAAAGAAACCCCAATGTCAGATATACTTTATATAATTAGCACAAAAAGCTTATAATCAAAATTGTGTGCTTTTTATAAAACCAAGATATGCACAAATGAGTCTGTACAAGGAACAGCTGGTTTGGATTATCTGAACCTAAACAAAACTTATATTTATGCAATGCTGATACATTTGCATCTGAGGTGAAATAGAGGCGGGAGGGATAAGAAGATATTAGGAAAATTGAGGCCAGGTAGAAGCAAGAGAGAATTTCAGTCTTGCCCCAACTTGCTCTGCCTGTTCACCCTGGCATCCCTCTGAATTTTGTTTCATAGCTAAAACTCAATTCAACTTTTCTGGATTTTCTTTCTTTCGTATCATATGAGATCCAAAACGGTTGGCAGAACTTCTAGAATGCAATGGTTTGCTTCAGGGTCAAAGCCAAACATATTTTCTATTTCATGTGGACTTTTAATTATAGCATAAAAAAAGAGTTCTCTATCATCCGATTCACTTCCGTTTTCTCACTGACACTTCTAATATTACTTTCTGGAATTGCATTCTCCTTTTCAAAAATAAAACACAATCATTAGAATTGTAGTACACTTTTGATCCATGATGTCATATTGGCCACATGACCGTGGAAATGTCTTCAGACAACTTTGGCTCAATGCGCCTTGAAATGAAAATGAGCACCATCCCCCTATAGACCAGGGATCTCCAACCTTGGCAACTTTAAGACTTGTGAACTTCACAAGTCTTAAAGTTGCCAAGGATGGAGACCCCTGCTCTAGTCAGCAATGACTATTGAAGCAAGATCCACAGGGACTCCTTTTTTTATCAATAAAAGAATTCCAACCTTTAAATATTAAAACCCATGTATTGTTTCATAAATCTCAGTCTTAGAAGGAAAAGCATATGCTGCTTCTCTTTTCAATTAATTTGCAAAATGAGTTTAGCTCACAAAAAAAAATCTACATGAAAAATATTCAAACTAAGATCTGGATTACTGCTATCAAAAAAATCAAAAACCAAACAATTAATGCAAATAGACAACGTGAAATGAAATTATTTTTTTCCATATGTTCTCTCTGAAGATGATAAATAAATTGAATGGCAAAACAGTGATTTGAAATAAGATCTTATAGAATATCAGACTATGACTTTGATTTATTGTTCTAAATCCTCTAATAATTTATTTATTTTAAAATATTTGTATGGTGCCTATTTAAAGGTAAAACTCTGGGAAACAGAATAAAACCACTAAACCACAAAAATGTTAATGCTCACTGTTTTGGGCCAAATCAATGGGGTTTGTAATGCCATCTTATAGCCTAGCATGATTTCTGAATCAGCTAATTGTGATTAAATCAAGAAAAATCATTAACATGCCACATGTGAAGCCAGTATAGCCATCTATCTGAAGTCTATGCCAAAGGGCATTAATTCAGAGATGTTTCCCTTTGATCTGTTTTTTAACTGAGCCTATCTGAGATGAAGAAATTAAATTCCTCTCAATAGTGAAATAAGGAAGGGAGGGTAGGTGAGTTTGGTACCCATTAGTAACCTATAATGCTTTCTTCTTAACATACTTACAACAACAGATTTTCTCTGAAAATTTATGCTGTTGATGCAAATCACCTGATGGGTTGTGCTGGGGAAAAAAGAAAATTCAAAATAAATATTTTGATAAATCTAGGTTTACATAACATTTGGTAATAAGGACAAATGCATAGTTCATCTTTTTGAGTGCACTGTACATAACCTAATATTTTAAGCAACCGGTAAAACATTTCCTTGGAATGTTTCAATTCAAGAGCGTCTATGGTTAAGTCTAGACAAAAAGTATTTTCATTATGCCTTATTTCACATTTAATGAAAGAGATCTATACTAGGTGTAAATGTAAAACACATTCATACTGAAATTTCATTTTCATTCACTAAAAACAGTTCAGAAATGTATGTTTCTTAATATATGTTTTGAACTAGGATGGTAAATTGTTTCCCTGACACTAAACGCTTTCCTTTCTTACCAAATTTCAGATAATTATCAGAATGTTAGTGAAAGATTTCCAGATTTCAACTGTCCAGTTCACTATAAGCATACATGTCATCTTATTTCTCCCCAAATTCTTAACTGTCTCATCTTTCTTGACTGATCAGAATAACCATACATAGCAATAAATAATCCAAGTACAGCCCTATGCTGAAATCAATGCAATACCTTATAGAGAACTGGTGTGAAACAAAGAAACCTGTTAAATGTACAGATAGTCTTCAACTTACAATCACAATTGAGCTCCAAATTTCTGTTGTTAAGTGAGGCACCTGTCAAGTTAATTTTACTCCATTTTACCCCCTTTCTTGCCAGTTTTTCAGTGAACCACTCCAGTCAACAACATGGTTGTTAAGTGAATCTGGCTTTCCCATTCACTTTGCTTGTCAAAAGATAACAAAAATTGATCACATGTCCCCCCAGAACACTGCAACCGTCAGGAGTCAATTGCCAAGCATCTGAATTTTGATCACATAACCATGGGGATGCTACAAAGGTTTTAAGTGTGAAAAATTGTCATAGGTAACTTTTATAGTGCCGTTGTAACTTTGAATGGTCACTAAATTAACTGTTGTAAGTCAAGGACTATCTGTATTTATGTTCAGACTACATTAGTCTAAGTAATTCATAAAATTCATACTAAAAATTGAGTTCAAATTGTTTGCGGGAACATGCTGCATATTGACTCTAGACACAAAGTTATTTTTAACAAATAAAAAGCTATATCCCAGACATAGCACTGGTCCCTCCCACAAAGATGAATTCCATCTTATATGAAATTGACATCTATTCATTAAAATATGTTCAACCATTTTTTAAATTATTGCTTATACCAGTCTTCAACAAATAAGATATTGGACATTTCAATGATACTTCATGATACTTTAAAAAAGAAACTATAGTTAAGTATACTTATAATTTATAAGGTCTTGGGCTCTCAAACCCTTTGTCTCCTTTCTTTCTGTTCATGATGAAGAGAAGCACTAAATTTTGGTGAAAATCAAACACATATCATCATCCTCTTTAGCAGTCTTTACAAAAGTACTTTCAATTCTTCCTTTTTTTGAAAAGTTTTTTGTAAGAAAGCATTTTTGGCAGTAAATCTCAAAACAACCAGAAACATCCAGAGGCACCATCACCCATTTAAAAATAGAAAAATAAATTTAAAAAATGTGTATGATCAACTTAAGGAGTTATTTAAACTTTTTTTTAAATCAGAAACTTAGTAACACTGATTCCTAAGACTTGGATATTTACACCTCATATTCAAGATTCTAATGTGATGTAATTATATGTTACAAAGCAAGAAAGAATTTCTTCTTTAAAAAACTTTCTCTTGTAGTTACAGAATGGCAGATTTATATTGTTGGCTTAAAAAGATTCATCTTATAAGTAGTAACTTTTAGCATCCAAATTAAAACGTTTTCTACAGCCATTTAGTTATGCAGTGCAGAGGCTTCTCAGATTCCTCTTTATAATAGCAAGTTGTATCTATCACCAACTATTTCTAGGCTGAATTGTTACATATCAATGTTCACTTTTAGAGAAAAAGACACCAAAATAATCCTCATAACTGAATTTATGTTCCAGATACAGATCCGGTCGGAATCACTTGCAGGTAATCTTACAGTATTTCCAGACTTATTGAGTGGAGACTTTCTATTATCATCTTTTGAACCTTAGCAACCATTTGGATTTGATTACCAAGGGAGCACCTGACTTAAGTAAAGGGAATGTCCAGCTGCCTAGTCTTCTCAAAAGGCGTATCTCTTAGGGTCTCCAAGACACTTTCCTGGGGGTTCAAAGCAAGTTTGGAGATTTCAATTCGCAGCAAATTAGCCTGGTGGGGGCAAAAAAGGAGTTCAGCGAAACGGGGCTCCAGCTGCACCGGAGAAGGAGCGGCGGCGGAGGGTCTCCGACAGACAAGGAAGCTTGTTCGGAGAGGAAACGGCGGCCCGTTAATGAGAAGCACTGAGAAAAGCGAGCGGTATTCCTGGAAGCCACGGGCGACTTCCGAAAGCAGCGGCGTTTTAACCTTCCTGGAGAAAGTCGGAGGGACGTTTCCTGTCGGGCAGCCGGCCGGCGGGAGAGGTCTCCACGTACGCAACTCCACGGAGATGAGCGATGCTTGGCGGCTCTCCTTAAGCCGCTTAAGCCTCACAGCCGATCGGCACCTTCCTTTCGTTAGACATATTGGGCGCCATATTCCCTGCGACTTTTGATCTTTCACCCCGGGTCATAGGTCAAACCCTCGTTCTATTAGACTGCCTCTGCAGCGATCGCCCTCTTGCTTTCAGTTCCGGAATCACAGTGGCTGAAGGTAAGCGAGATGGGAAGAAAGGGAAACCGAAGGGAATGACCCATGCGCTGTTTCAAAGGAAGGCAATGCGCATGCGTCCCGCATTAGGGAGCCCATTGGTAGAGTGGGTTAGGCTGCCGTGGTTCGCGATTGGCTGGGCGAAGCCAATCGCGCTCAGCGTTGGCGGGGAATTATTTCGCGCGTATTTTTGACGGCGGGGAATGTTGCTCATTTCATTTTACGTGTAACAAAACACTCAAGTTGCTTCTCAAGACACTTTGAGTTCAATTAAATTAGAAGGTGGTATTTTAGGGACGGGATTTAGTGACATACAGTAAATACTACAAGGTTTATAATATACATGGAAAAGTGCTAATAAGCACAGGTAGTCTTTGACTTACAACACTTCATTTAATGACGGAGGGAAGATACAACTGGCACTGAAAGAAGTGGCTAATTATGGTTTTTCACACTTATGACCATTGCAGCATCCCCATGGTCACGTGATCCTAATTCAGAAGCTTGGCAACTGGTTCATACTTATGATGGATGCAGTATCTTGAGATACATGATCAGCTTTTGCTACCTTCTGACAAGCAGTCAATTCACCTAACTAGATTCACCTAGCTAGATTCACCTAACAGCCGTGTTACTAACTTAACTGTAGAGATTCACTGAACAATTGGCAAGAAAAGTCATTAACGGGGGCAAAACTCACTTTATAGCAATAGCAGTTAGACTTATATACCGCTCCATAGGGCTTTCAGCCCTCTCTAAGCGGTTTACAGAGTCAGCATATTGCCCCCAACAACAATCCGGGTCCTCATTTTACCCACCTCGGAAGGATGGAAGGCTGAGTCAACCCTGAGCCGGTGAGATTTGAACAGCCGAACTGCAGAACTGCAGTCAGCTGAAGTAGCCTGCAGCGCTGCATTTAACCACTGCGCCACCTCGGCTCTATTAACAAGTGTCTCTCTTAGCAGCAGAAATTTTGGGTTCAATTGTGGTCGCAAGGTGAGGATTCTCTGTATTGTACCAGAATAAGAGTTGGAAGAGTCCTTGGAAGTCTTCTAATCCAATCTCTCAACTCCCACAGTCCTCAGCACTAGCTATGCTGCTTGAGCATTTTAGGTGTTGACGTTCAGCATGACTGAAAAGCTACAAGTTGGACAGTGCGGAAAAAAGATTCAGCAACTGTGCTTGCACAGGGCAAAGCCATGGTCTTTGGTATTAGGGAAGACTCCTGAATAGATCACGAATAGACAAAAAAAACCCACCCCAAACCAATGGATCCCTGAACAAATCAGCTTTAATTTCTCACTTGAGGCACAAATGACCAAGCTCAAATAATAATATTTCAGACACAGCAATGTGTCTGTCATGACAGGCATATAATGCCAGGAAAAGTGGAAGGAAAGACCACCAGCTGGATGGATTTAGTTACAATGCCAATGGCTGCGTCATTGAATAACCTGAGAGAGGGACACATTGTCTTGCAGAAAATCTAAAAGAATAACAGCCCCACAAACTCAGTACATTGATTCCAAGGTTAATAGCCGGATAACCTCTGAGATGTTCACAGGCAAAGTAACATGTATCCAAGCAACTAATATTCAGTACACTACCTACAAATCTGATGATTTCAGGTAGAAATTACCATATTTTTTGGAGTATAAGACACACCTTTTTCCCTCAAAAGAAGGTGAAAATCTGGGTGCGTCTTATACACTGAATACAGGATTTTTGGCCTCCAGAAACCCTGCCCCCTTCACCAAAATGGCCATGCATTGCCTTTAGGAGGCTTCCAGAGTGCTCCTGGGAGCCAGGGGGGGGCAGAAATGAGTGAAAAATGGGCCATTTTTTGCTCTTTTTTGCCCCCCCTCAGCCCCCAGGAGCACTCTACAAGCCTCCTAAAGGCTATGCATGCTCTTTTTTTTTTTTTGACAAAAAACATGCCCATTTTGGGGAGGTCTGCAGAATGCAAAACCTTTTTTAAAAAATTTGCCTCTTCAAAATCTTGGTGCGTCTTATACTCTGGTGCATCTTATACTCTGAAAAATACGATCTGATTATCACTGACTCAGGTTTATTCATCATTTTACCTAATTTGCTTAAGACTCTTAAGTAAGATTCTTCGAAAAGAAAAGCAAAACAAAAAGCTGATGTTATAAAATTTTATTTCAGAAAAGGAAATAAAGCAAAGGCAGAGATATGCTCCAACTGTATATATCGGGATATCAACTGGAAGTTAGAATGTCTGGAAGGTCTGCAAGCTAGAAACAAAGTAGCAGATTGTGTCCAGATAGACTGATTTAGTTCTTCCAAGGAAACGTTAATTAATATAAAGGAAAGGTTAAAGAAAACCATCCTCTATCTATCTTAAACTGATCTTCTTTACAATGTGTGCTTTAAGCTATACAATTTTTTAAATTTTAATACAGATTTAATTTAAACAAAATACAGAAAGGAGTTGAATGAAATACTCAGATATTGGTATTTACATTTTTCTAGAAATATCAGTTTTAACAATAAAGAACTCTCAAGAAATGCTAATATTATTAGATGCCTCAGAGAAAACTGTGGGTCTTAAACTATGTGGCAAAACCACAAAAAATTGATCTACAAGTTGACAGTCTTTAGAACATTTTCAGTCCCTACTTAGTTGAAATAATTCTTATGAAATGGGTCTTCTTGAATTATAAACTTTGAGTCCATTCTGCACTGAGGAACGAGCATATTTTGTTAGAAGTGTGCCAGTCGTTTGCTTCTCTGAGCATAAATCCCTGTAAAATAGAAGGGTTTTTTAAAAATGTAATCTCCAAAACCATTTTAACAATTTCAATATTCTAAGGCAAATTACAAAACTGTCAATACCACATTGTATTTCAATACAGGTAGTCCTCAAATTATGACAATTGAGCCAAAAAATTATGTTGCTAAGTCAGACATTTTGCCCCATTTTACGACCTTTCTTGCCACAGTTGTTAACTGTGAATCACTGCAGTTGATGTTGGTAACACGGTGGTTAAGTGAATCTGGTTTCCCCACTTACTTTGCCTGTCAGGATGTCACAAATGGGGATCACAGTAACGGCCATAAGTATGAGCCAGTTGCCAAACATCTGAATTTTGATCAAATGATCATGGGGATGCTACAAAGGTTATAAGTGTGAAAAATGGTCATCAGTCACTTTTTTCAATGCCGTTGTAACTTTGAACAGTCACTAAATGAACTATTGTAAGTCGAGGACTACCTGTACACAGTGTCAACTAGCAGTAGCATACAATCTTGACTTAGAGGAAAATTGGAAATAATGTGCAATGATTGCAAGGAAGAATGCAAAAGGAAACGAGGAAGCTATTGGTTAACAGACAGATACTCACAATGGGTTGAAAATATCTCAGTTCTAATAGTGAACAAAAGCAAGAATTAGATGTGTTTGAGGAGCTGCCAAATTCAGCATATGAATTTGGAAATTCAGCATATGAAGATGGCTTTTGAACTGCTATAGGACTGCAGTTATACCACTTACTCTATATATGGAGCTATATCAGCTTCTGTCCATTTCTCCCGAATAGAGAACAAGCGTTTAAATCTTTCATTATCATCTTCTGGTAAATCTTCAACAGTCAGCAGGAAAATAATCTCTGGTTTAGAAGATCTATCCACAAGAGCCAATCCCTTGAATAAATAAAATCAAAATTGGAATATGTGCGGGAAACCTTTATTGAATAATTAAAATATAAACTTAATAAACATTTAAAAAATGCACAGGTTGCTATGTTTATGTATTGTTCTTTCTTTCAATGTGAGAACTTCTTAAAGTTTCAGCCTTACATCAATCAACCTCATGATGTATTTAAGGCTAAAAGATGAAAATAACTTGAGAGCATCCAATCAGCTTTAAGGGAAACGTAATTGGGATTTTTCCCCCCAGAATTCTTAATCTGACCCTATTAGTTGTAGATTTTCAAATTCATGCTCCAGATTGAGCACATTTCTGAAAGTGGCATTTCTTATAGACTGGAATGGAATGGAATAGAACAGAATTCTTTATTGGCCAGGTGTGATTGGACACACAAGGAATTTGTCTTTGGTATATATGGTCTCAGTGTACATAAGGAGAATAAAATACATTCATCAAGAATAAAATATACAACACTTAGTGATAGTCAAGGTTACTAATAAGCCATCAAATTGTACTAGGAAACAATTACAAACAATATAGATTGAAAGATACAAGCAACATGGTTATAGTAATAGGTTGGAAGAGATAGATACTAGTAAGGAATAGAAGAATAGTAATACAGTCTTAGTAAATTATTTGACAGTGTTTTGGGAATTAGTTGTTAAGCAGAGTGATGGCATTATATCACATTACCTTTAACTGATCCAGTCTAGTTGTCATTCCTTCAGGGACACTCTGCTGCCACACTTCTTGAAATTCCGAGAGGTTGAATTTGACAGCATTTTGTAAGAGCATTTGTGCAATTGCTCTACACACCTTCTCTTCATTCATTTCAAAGTAAGCCTCACCTGGGAAGGAGCATTAAAAACCACAAGTAATTAAGGAAGATGTCACATGCACTTCAGTGTATCTTTAAAAAAACTCCCATCAACATCAAAACAACATTACATTCTGTAATGAACCAGAATTAATTCAATAGTTTAATCTTGAATCTGGCATTCATATGCATTCATTCATTCAGTTTTATCCTGCCATTCTGATCTATTGAATATTCAAACCAGGTGTGTCATCTTCATTATTAAAAATAAGCAGTTATGAAGGCTACCTACCTTCATCCATGTATTTTTCCCCATAACTTTCCAGGATGTGTTCTATCATTTCCCTGAAATAGAAATGTGCCTAATTTCAGTATAAAGTATAATAAAGTCCTCTACAGTTCTCTACAGAATTTGATTTAGCCATCCAGGTTATCCTTACATTATTTATTAATACATTTTCTTTGAATGTATAAATACAATACAATAATACAATAGCAGAGTTGGAAGGGACCTTGGAGGTCTTCTAGTCCAACCCCCTGCCTAGGCAGGAAACCCTATACCATTCCAGACAAATGGCTATCCAACATCTTCTTAAAGACTTCCAGTGTTGGGGCCTTCACAACTTCTGGAGCAAGCTGTTCCACTGATTAATTGTTCTAACTGTCAGGAAATTTCTCCTCAGTTCTAAGTTGCTTCTTTCCTTGATTAATTTCCACCCATTGCTTCTTGCTCTACCCTCAGGTGCTTTGGAGAATAGCTTGACTTCCTCTTCTTTGTGGCAACCCCTGAGATATCGGAACACTGCTATCATGTCTCCCCTAGTCCTTCTTTTCCTTAAACTAGACATACCCAGTTCCTGAAACCGTTCTTCATATGTTTTAGCCTCCAGTCCCGTAATGATCTTTGTTGCTCTTCTTTGCGCACTTTCTAGATAAAATATTTAACTGCACTTATATAACACCACTTAGAGGTTGTTTATCAGCCATGTGAAGACTAATGCACTCCCTTGCACCAGAGGTAACCTGACAACGGTTTCTTCCCCATTTCACTAGAGCAGGGGTCCCCAACCCCTGGGCCGCAGTCTGCTCATAACGAGCCATGCAGGTAGCGGGTGAGCATGTGCACGTAGTTCCCCGCACACGAACAGTAGCCATCATGCACTCGCGCATGATGCTCCCCTTGCCTGAGCAGCAGCCACTGGCACTCAGGCACAAAACTTTATGTGACCGGTGGGTGCACTAGCCCACCTGCCGGTCACACAAATGAAGCAAGGCACACTCGCACACGCCTGCCACTCACACACTGCTATCCACTCTCCCCCCCCCTACCGGTGGGCCATTAAGCCAGAGAGGTTGGGGATCCCTGCACTAGAAGCAGGGGTCCCCACCCTCCAGGCTATGGACAGGCACTGGTCTGCAGCATGCCAGAAACCAGTCCATGCAAACAAATGAAGCCCCACCTGTGGGATGTAAGCAGCACGCGAAACCATGTTTCTTTTAGTCTGCGGAAAAACCTCTCTCCACGGAACACGTTCAGGCTGCCCAAAAGGTTGGGGGCTGCTGTCCTAGAGCATCCCTCTCGAACCACTATCTGTCCTGGGATTAAAACCTACAGAATTATCAGCCAAAAGACCAATGACTCCCCATTTCTGGGGCGTCCTGCTGGGAAATAGACTTTCAAGGCATCAAGAATGGGTTCCATCAATTAAAAGTCAAATTGATCGGATACTAGGCAGGCCTCATTTAATGATAGGCTTGTTTAGTAACTCTTCCAATTGAAAGTTACAATTTATCTGCCATGAAAAAATATTGGTATGACTTCTAAACAGAGTAGATTCACACATCACACAATAAAGATGATGTACTTTTTTGGCTGTAAATTAGCTCATTGTGTAATCCAGCCATTATGGCTTGTAATAACATGGTTTTTGTTTTAGTACATTTTATGAACTTGTAATTACTCCTAATTTCGTAAATAAACCCTATTAAGGAAAGACTTGGCACATGAATCCAGCCTTATCTCCTTTGGCTTTAAATCTGAAAGCAGGCATTTTGTAAACAACATTTAATAACTGAAACAGAAACCTTTCTCAAATAAGCAATGAGGTGAGCCTTATTCTTTTAGAACAAAGTACAGGTAAATAAAATAACTTACTTGGGTTCTAGAGGTCCAAGTTCTCGAACACATATACTTAAAGGGACTTTATTGAATAACCAGGACTCTGAATATATTAGTTGGGTCACGTGATTCAAGAGTTTCATCTCATAGTCAAAGTCTAGAATCCTCCAGAATCCTGCAAGCAGAGAAGGGCATTAGCGTACAAAATCCTTTATAAAAACTTCAGTTCCATTCTTGATCTTTTTCCTACTCTTTTATCTGTATAATGATCATAATGCCAGCCTAGTTATTTTCTCCTTTCGCACTCAATTGAAGAAGAGACAGATTGGTCTAGTGGTTAATGCACCAGGGTAGAAACCAGGAGGTTGTGAATTCTAGTCCCATTTTAGGCATGAAGGCAGCTGGGTGACATTGGGCCAGTAACTCTCTCTCAGCCCTAGGAAGGCGACAATTGCAAGCCACCCCACTGCTCACATGGCTTGGTCATCCGTCCCCCTGTCGTCGTCCCCACCCACCCCAGTTGCCAAGTTCCAAAGGTTGGGGCCTGTTGCAGTAGAAGTAAACAATTTTCTGTTTAAATAAGGAATTCTAAGAAACATATGTAGCTATAACTACCTTGAACTTGGCATGCTTTCAGAACCTTCAGCTGATGCATTATTTCTTCCTCACTTGCTTGGACCAAATCCAAGAAGTCTTCTGTTGTATACTACAGAAAGTAAAACAAAACATACATGAGTTCCTTAAGTCTGAATGCTATTCTGAGTGCCTTGGAATTGCTTTATAAACAAAAGTTTAAAACTGTACTTGTGTATTTAATCATGAGCATTTTATTTTCATAGCTTTCACTGACTAGGAAGTATGAAATTGGAGGCTGAATGAGACTTTCATAAGCCTACATTTATTTCAAGAATCTGAAATTTTGTTGGATTAAGCACTGACTCAGGAATTTTGCCATATGCTGAGACCTGTGCTGGAATATTTCAGGACTTTTAACAGATGAATCAAATGCTACCCACTTTGCTACTTAAAACAGAACCAAAATATAATTTTAAAAAAGTAATGAAAACACTATCGGATTTTAAAGGCACAAAAGGGATAGAGTCAATTTTTGTTCACTTTGCTTTGGAAGGACAGAAACTGTAAGCCACCCAGAGTCACTTGAATAGTGAGATGGGCAGCATATAAATTTAATAAATAAAATAAATAATAGTTATGCACTTCGGAAACTGCCAGAGGAAAAAATATTACCTCACTGATAATTACTATCTCAGCCCATAATAACCGGGATCCCAGAGACATAGATTAGAATTAATTGGTGAGTGGGAAGTTATATTTACCCTACACACCAAGCTAAAAAGTTTAGGTAATTAATACATGAACACATGGCTAACCTACTCACTTTTTACAATGGGCCATATGGGGAAATAATACAAACATGTGTTCCAGGGAACCTAATATGGGTTAGGACTCTCTAATTGCAATTCATGCTTTGCTTAATTTTTATTCTTGCACAAAGTTTATGTCTTTTTATTAAAAACTCCATCTTGTTTTGGGTCATGAGAACTTTTTCACCCATCTATCATCTTCCTTATCTCATATAATGATTACCTTTGAGTTTGCATCAATTCTCTCTTTTTCACTATCTGGACCTTCATAAGGATTTTCCAATAGAAGTTTCTTGAGTTTCTTCAATTTAGGCCGGCATCTTTTTAGTTCCCAAAAATGATTGGAGAACCCTGCAATCTATAACAAGAACTGTCATCGGAACTGCCAGACTAATCTGTAAAGTTGGCAGTTGCAGATATAACTGCATCCACCAGCAGCAGCAAAGTATGAACATAGCATAACGCCCCTGAGTTTGGCATGTTAAATGACTGTCTTTGTGAACCGTGTTTCTCAATTTTAGCAGTTCGAAGATGTGTGGACTTCAACTCCCAGAATTCCTCAGCCAGAACACTGGAGTTGAAACCCACACCTCTTCAAGCTGCCATGGTTGAGAAAAATTGCTTTAGAACTTCAGACCTTTGGGTATATTTGCTCCACTTTCATTGAATACATCTGGCTCTTTTAACATAAGAAGATTCAATTGTCATTGTGGACTTTCAGATATTTGGACATCATATTATCCCTGGATATAGTGAGTTGCAATCCAACCATATCTAAAGTACCACACATCCCCCCACTCTACACAAAAATTTTAAACAAAAATTTGCTTTTATTTCTCCTCAGCTGCTGTCTTAAATACCAATGCATGCCAGGATCTATTAATTGAGGGAAAAAACAGAACAAGCAATCAAGCAATCTGTACCTTGCTTTTTCCAAGTGTATCCAAAATGTGTGATGGCCAAAAGAAGGCAAAAATTATTTTTGTGTCTGTGTTATAGTTTTACTGTTTAAACCAGTGGCATTTAGAGATTTAACTTATTTTTATTGCACTTTCCTGGAGAAATAACTGCTATAGTCACAGAATCATGGAGCCATACAGGGGGGGAAAGGATGTTTCATCTGGTTCAGTCGTTTGCCCATCATTCTATCAAATACCACATTCCTGCTAAATCAAGGATATGCCCTCATAGAAATTACTGAGTCCCATATTCAATCAGCTGCTATATGCTCTCAAATCCAACACCCTTCTCATAGATATGCCTATTTTAAATAATTATCCTACACATTATATGTCTAAGTACTAAAATATTTATTGCATCTCTTGGCCACAAAATGCTCTGACTTAATTCATTGGATAAACTAAGCTTCTCTCCCATCCACAAATCTGAACTCCTAGGAAAAGGATTAAAAGTGACTTTTTTTTTTAAAGGAAGGAGAATGACTTTTCAAAGATCTTAACTTGCTCTGGAGGATCTTCAGGCACACAATACCTCAGGATGGAGTATATTAGTGGTAGGCTTGCCTGCACGAAGCTGCTCTGGCGTTTCACCGGAAGGAATAAAAAGCAACATATTGGAAGTATCTGCTATTTTCATGTCGTAAGTCTTATCCTTACTACATATCACAGCATGTTCATTTTTCTCTCCACGGATCACCAGGCTGCAAGATCAAACAAATGCCAGGTTCAAACTACAATGTGTTGACCATAAGGTTTAAATATATGTAGTAATAAATAAAGATAGGAGGCTGATACATCTGAAAAGGTCCAATTTCTCCTAGTATCCCAGGTATGTTGTATCATTATGCTCAGTCAAGGAAGGAAACACAGAAACAGGCTATACTTAATGCAGTGTTTCTCTTGGCAAATTTAAGATGGACTTCAACTCCCAGAATCCCCCAAATTTGAGCAACACATCTGGAGCATACAGATGCGGACAATGCAATTCTTTTATTGCAAGGATCTCCAAACTTGGCAACTTTAAGAGTTGTGGACTTCAACTCCCAGAATTCCCCAGCCAGTTTGGGGAATTTGGAGAACCCTGCTTTATTGAATTAGATCAGCTGATCCTCCCAGGCGCTAGGGGTCGCTGTAGAGTCGCCAGCGGCACGCTTTACTGCAAGGGGGGCCCTGCCGAGCATGCGCGTACCTTCGCCCCGCCTCCAACTCCTGACACAACTCCGGCTCCAGTTGCAGAAGACAGTAATCGCCGGTATCGATCCGCGGACTGAAACTGAGGCACTGTACCGTTGGAAGCAGCTCCGCCGGGTTTAGTTTAGCGACTTGCAGCGTCGCATCGACCTCCTCGCGGCGTCGCATATCCTCGGGGGCTTTTTCGCTCCTCGGAGTTTCACGGGCGTCTCTGACAGGAGAAGGGGCGGCCTTCCTTCCGAAAGCGCGCCAAAATCACGTCGTCACAGTGATGCAAAGGGGGCGGAGCTTACATTGCTCAGAGGCCCAATCCGAAAGGGAGAGGGTGGGGCTAATCACCCCGCCACAAAAACAGCCGTTGAGACTGAGAAGAGCCAGAAGGAGGATCAGCGGGCTGGAGGGAGAAGCACGTAGATAACCGTTGCTGGATATATCTAGTTTAATGAAAAGGAGGACTAGGGATGACATGATAGCAGCCTTTCAATATTTGAAGGGCTGCCACAAAAGAAGAGGGAGTCAAGCTATTCTCAAAGCACTTGAAGGCAGGACAAGAAACAATGGGTGAAAACTGATCAAGGAGAAAAGCAACAAATAGAATAGGAACTAGGAATAGAATGGAAAATATAGGATGGAATAGGAATAAAATAGGAACTAGGAATAGGATAGGATGGAATAGCAAGAAGCTAATCAAGGAGAGAAGCAACATAAATTCCTAGCAACATCCTAGGAATTAGGAATAGAATAGGAATTAGGAATAGGACAGGATGCAATGCAATACAATACAATAGCAGAGTTGGAAGGGACCTTGGAGGTCTTCTAGTCCAACCCCCTGCCTAGGCAGGAAACCCTATACCGTTTCAGACAGATGGCTATCCAACATCTTCTTAAAGACTTCCAGTGTTGGGGCATTCACAACTTCTGGAAGCAAGCTGTTCCACTGATTAATTGTTCTAACTGTCAGGAAATTTCCTGACTAGAATATGAATAGGATATGAATTTTATTGTCATTTTGAATGTACACTAATCTGCATATATTAAAATGAAATTTCATTGCATATAGCTCTCAAAGAGTCACCATCTGCAATATACACAACATGAGCATGACAAAATCAAAAAAATACAAAGTTATGTATGTACCCACATGTTATATGACACAGAAACAACACAGTCTAGTTAGGATGTATAAGAGAGAAACGAACATAGGGTATTTTGAAACCTCCCAGAGGAGTAGAGTTCCCTGCCTGGGTTCCCTGCTTGGGCAGGGGTTGGATTAGATCATGGGTGTCATGCTCAGTATGGCACGTTGCTGGTGCGTGGCTTTTTGTGGTGTTTTTCCCCTTTATGGAGCTGAGCTGGGGGTGGCCTACGCATGACACATCTGGCCCGCAGGCTGCCAGTTTGATACCCCTGGACTAGACCTCTAAGGTCCCTTTTAACTGATAAACATAATGTAATGCTTTATTATTGCTGCATTTTTGTTACTTTTGAGGAAGAAAAAGACAACAGGTGGCACAAAAGAAAATACATAAAAAACAGGTTTTTTACAAGCATCATTCAATGAAACAGGACCAAATTTGTTGCATAAGTATTTTCAATATTTCATTAGTTTGAACTGAATATCTTAATTGCTGGAAGTCATTGCTAAATCCAGGTAGTATATAATTATCAAAAGCATTACCGGTATGTTAAAAAAGTTAATTTCTGACTTAACAGCGAAATGTTTTTTTTTAAAAATGGGCTCTTTTAAAAAGTAATAGTCCATCCCTAATGAAAAAATATAGGTCTCATGCTTATCAGGATTCTAAACCCTGGAAGGAAGAGGGAAAAAGCCAACCTCATTTGGTTATCTTTAAATAAAGACTAGGATTCATTTTGAATACCAAGACGGCTATTTGAGTAATATACAGGAACCACAAGGTTTCCCAACTCATTCAGATGGTTTCCCTCATAATGCACAAATATAAAAGCAAAGATTTATTGATTAATATTGCAATAATCTATGCATTAATTGTGAAAATTTGGGATTGCAATGATTTAATCTTACCAAATGTACTCCGTATAGTCTTCACTGCAGATAACATTCCTTTTAGCGGAATTTCCCACATTTTACATAGTATTCCTTTGTAAAAGGATTCCTAATCCTTCCAAATGTTTTTAAAGCCATAGTGAGAAAACTAATTGAATGGGTGAATAATTTCCAAGCAGCCGAACCAATGAGGGAGGAATGCTGGCACTTGTAGTTCAGCTGCATATCTGAAGGGCATGGACTCCCAAGTCCTGGTTTGAGGATGCAGCTCCTTGACTCTTCAGCCACCCATTATAATACAATTATTTTACATTCCACTACGTATTTAATTCTATGTTCCAGAATACCACATGGGGGCAGATTGCTATAACATATGAATAACTTTGCTGGGTAAGAAAAACTATAATGAAAATACGGTGTACTCTCCAAGAGTACAGAAATCAGGATGATCACTTAGGGAAAAGTAAAGAGTGCCTTGTGTATCTCTTTCCTGACATCTAATAGTGATCTGAAATTTTGCAGCCTAAATCTGTTAGCCCTAATGAAAATAAAGGTAGTCCTCAATTTATAACAATTCATTTAGTGACTGTTCAAAGTTACAAGGGCATTGAAAAAAGTGACATGACTATTTTTCACACGACTTGCAGCATCTCCATGATCACATGACTTACATTCTGATGCTTGACAACTGATTTATATTTATGACGGTCGCAGCATCCCGGGGTCATGTGATCATCTTTTGCGACCTTCTGACAAGCAAAGTCAATGGGGAAGCCAGATTCACTTAACAACTGTGACTAATTTAACAACTGCTCTGATTCACTTAAATGTGGCAACAAAAGTGGCAGAATGGGGGAAAAATTCACTTAAAAAATTTCTCACTAATCAACATCTATCCTGGGCTAAATTGTGATCATAAGTTGAGGATTACCTGTATAAGATAATTGAAGGTGGAGATTTCAGTTGCATTGCTCTAGCTTCCTGTTGTCCAGCTGCTGGCTGTTTTGTGTTGTTGAAAAAAATCCAGGATGTTTAATAACTGGTGCATTCTTCAAAGTATAACACACGGGCCATGTTTGGCATAATGGGCTTAATTACACTTAAGCAGATATCCTTGTTTTGCCCAACATGCTGAGTTACAATCTGTCCAACTCTATTTTAATCTAGCATGTTGTAGAAAGCGGAACATATGATTAGTTTATAGTTCAGTGTACTGTGGAAATCCCCACAAATGAATCAAATAAAATATGACAATTAACTATGGATAATGAATTACGCAAGGTCTGAACTCGGAGTTATACTTCAGTGGGGAGTTAGAGATATATATGGTAAGAGTTGAACATATGCCAATCCCATTAAAAAAAACATTAGTATTCGCAACTAAATTAATACTATTATGGAAACAATTTGTGAAGTTATGATTTTACTATCATAGTTTAAAATGCACAAATTATATCTAATATTTAAAATACTGTATTGACAATTTTATTTTGCTTCTAACAAGTTATCCTATCCCAAACAAGCCTAGGAACTTTTAGATAAGACTAAAAAAAGGAACTCTTTTTATTAGAGAAGAATGGGGGGGGGGAGAACTGGAACACCCTTTAATTTGTTCTGCTTTTCTCAGCTTGAGGAAACAAATATTTTTAACAAATAAAAAAAAATTCTCCTGGAGCCTTTATTGCCTTTTCAAAAAAGAAACCCATTTTCAACTGCAAAGTCCTGGCAATTCTCCCTCTCATTACAGCCTCTTTTAGGACTCAGTTTATGATATCTTGTCTTAGAGAGCAAAATATGCAGAAGTGTGTATATTTGTAAATTATATCCCTGCCTTGGGGTGGTTAAAAGCTCATGAAAATATCAAGGCTATTTGGCTGATATAAGGAGCAGAATGCCACATTAACCAGAAAATATATACTAGTCCCAATCCCTTTTCTTGGCTGATATTTATCTTCTAAATTAAAAAAAAAAGTATGTCTCCCTTGGGATTAGAATTACCCTGTGTGCTATGGGAGAAGAATTAAGATTTATTAAATAGAATGCTAGAAAATAAAATAAAAAGGGGACTCCTTACTTTATATCTGGAGGCCAAAAGGAGAAATTAAGAACAGTAATCCTCTTATAAGAGAATTTCCATTGCTAAGCAATAGAATTGATAAGTGAGTTACACTTAGGGTAATATGATCATTTCCCCCCACAGTTGTTTCAATCAATCAGAATAGAACTAGGAGGGACGTTGGAGGTCTTCTAATCCAGCCCCCTGTTCAAGCAGGAGACCCTATACCATTTTAGATAGGTGTCTGTCCAGTCTTTCTTGAACAATCTCCAGTGGTGAAGCACGCACAATTTCTGAGGGCAAGCATTTCCACTGGTTAAATGCCCTCACAGTTAAGAAGTTTCTCCTTAATTCCTTGTTGCTTTTCTCTTTGATTAATTTCCATTCATTGTTTCTTTTCTTGCCTTCTGGTGCTTTGGAAAATAAGTTGCCCTCCCTCTTCTTTGTGGAGCCCTTCAATACTGGAATACTGCTATCATGTCACCCTAGTCCTTATTTTCTCTAGACTGGCCATATCCAATTCCTGCAACCCTTCTTCATATGTTTTAGTTTATGACCTTTAATCATCTTAGTTGCTCTTCTTTGCACTTTTTCCAAAGCTTCAGCATCTTTTTTTGTACTGTGGCGACCAAAACTGGATACAGTATTCCAGGTGTTGGGGAAAACACATGGTCGTTAAACAATCCAGTTTCCATGATTGACTTTGCTTATTGGAAACTTCCTGGGAAGGTCACCAATAGCAGTCACATGACCCTGGTATGCTGCGATTGTCATAAATAGATGCCATTGCCAAGCACCCAAATCTTGATTACATGACCATGGGGTGCTATGATAGTTGCAAGTGTGAGGGCCAGTTGTGATTCCCTTTTTTTCAGCGCTGATATAACTGGTTGGTAAATGAATGGTTTTAAGTCGAGGACTACCTGTACTAGGAGAGTTAATTCTCCATTTGGGTTTGACTGACATGTTTAACTATAGAAGGCCAATTTGGTGTAATGATTAAGATGCTGGCCTAGAAACCAGGAGACTGTGAGTTCTAGTCCTACCTTAGGCACAAAAGCCAGTTATATGACTTGAGGAAAATAGGAGGAGGTAGGTTTTTATCTTGAGTTACTTATCTATATATATAAAAGTGAAGTATCACTCATGCATCATCACCAAATCTCCAAAACCATAAAGCCTACAAACCTGAAATTTGGCATGTATGTTCCTCTTGGCTTCTAGGTGCTAACTAAGAAAAGATTTTTCGAAATGGCCATCAGATCATTAGTATTTCTTATATTATTATTAACATACTCTGATGCTAATGTGGTAGATATTTTACTCTCCCTCCCCACCTGAAACTGCTGTTCCAACTGCTGTGTGGGTGTGGCCAGTGCGTGACTCATCCAGCCTGCAGGATGGCAGTTTAGACATTCTACCTCTCCCCCCCATCTGAAAAACGCCCTGATGCTAAGGAGTTAGACTGGGAGAGAAGGGGATAAGATGGAGAGCCTCTGGGGGCAAGCCTGAGGCTCTCCATCTTAACTATCATAGTTAACTACTCATAACTACTCATTAATTTTTAATCTGTAAAGTGTTGATTTATCAAGCCCAATCACATAGTTTCGTAGGAGCATGGATATCCAGCTAGTAAAGTAATAAAGATGGGGTAAAACTCTGATAATACCCTAAAAATAATGTAGTAAAAATTAGGTAACTTGAAACAGCAGGTCAATGGTATGCAGTTACTGCATTTATTTCAACCACAGCCTTGAATTTTGTTTCAGGGTAGGACTTCCCACTTAGTCAAACCACAATATAGCGCAGCATCTTCTGCAGACCTACTTACAACTACTAAAAAATTATACTGTAAGGAAAACTATGAAATTTACATAGAAAATATTGCACATCAGTTTTCACCCACTTCTCCCTGGTATTGGACCATGGATAAAATATAGTGATCTAACACCATCCACCCTTTAAACTAACAATATTGTAGTCACAGCTTGCTATGTTGACTGCTACCCTGCTTTATTTCCTGTTGTCTTTAATTTTAGTTTTCAGGATTTATTTTTACTTTACTCTGTCGCTTGAGCAAAAGGAGTTTGTTAGTCCTTTTTTCAGAGCTCATAAATGCCTATACTTTATAAAATGTGTCAGCTAGAAAAGATTCTAACAAATTCCTTCTGATTTTTTGCTACCATAGATTGTTCTCTCACAAGAGTGGGTTGAACAGGGTCAAAGCTTAGCTTTGCTTACACTACTCTAATCTCCTGTCTTTGTGCCTATAGGCCAGAAGAGAAGATGAATCACAAAATAATAACACACTGCAAGATTTAGACAAAACAAGGAACCCAGGGAAGGAAGCTAATTGTGATCAAGGTCTTCTGCCTTACTCCCATCCTGTGCAAGCTCATGGCCAATGTGTATGTTAACAGGGCAACATTCAATACATGCCATCATTAATGCAGGGGTGATATTCACTTACTTTCCCTACCTGTTTGTAAATGTGAGTGCATACGCCCTGTGCACGCATGCACTCAGTTTTTGGCGCATGCACTTTGATTGCACGTGCGGCTTGCCCTCATGCACGAGGCTTGAAAACTTGCCTAAATAGGACAGCGTAGAGCTGGGAGGGGGAAGCACCCACAAATTCCACTATCGTTTTGGGTGAACTGGTCCAAACCAGCTGAATACCACTTCTGCATTGATGCTGGACATTATATCAGATCTCTAAACCAGAGATGCACCATTCAAAATCCCAGCTCTTGAAAGTGTGATGTGCTTTGCAAGGACCTCCAAAAGTTACCAAATTGTAATGTTTAATGGAAACCTATTACACATACTAATGCGGAGAGATCATATTAACACTTACTTTTAGTTGCATGGAAATTAAATTTGCAGTTTTAAGGAATTTCTTCTGTGATGTAGCTCCCGGCAGCTCTCAGACTAGGGGAAAAAAATGTGCATCCTGCATTAACCTATGGTTTGTTTGAGGTTTATCAAATAAACCAGAATAGGTTGCATTCACAGGATTTGAACGTTGCCCGACCAGGAAAATATCCCATCAGGGAAGTAATGGTAAGATTTGTATATGGTTGCAAAGGCATTAGAGGGATCATGTTTGAGAAGGCGCTTGAATGACTTTTAGAGTTAATTCTCAACTTGCCACTGATGGTCAGAAAGTGGGTCACCATGTGACTGTGCCCATCAAGTGGGTCACCTTGTAACCACATCCAATTTTGCAACCATTTTGCAGGGGTATGGGGGGGTCATGTGCAGGTGTGGGGGTGGAGCGCATGGGGGAGGTTGCGCATGGATGCACAGGGCGGAGCACATGTGGAGGTGTAAACATGTGCAGGGCGGGGTGGGGGATCGCACATGTATGTGCGGGAGGTGGGGCTAGTGGGGGTACATGTGGAGAGTTGCATGTGCATGCACGGGGGTGCATTGCATTTTGGGGGTTAGGGCACATGCACACACATTTACACACAGAATTTGAGCACTCGGTCCGGAAAAGGTTAGCCATCACTGGTTTAAGGTTTATCTTCCACTTATGGAACAAGTGGAACTGGTTGCTCAGGCTTCAGGTTTTTATGAGACCCACTCCCCAGGGTCACCTAAGCTCAGAGAGGTGTGACCTGCTCTTGGGCCTGTGGTTGAATGAGTCTTGCAGTGGGATGATTAAAAGCAGAGCCCTGTCGATAATGGATTGCAACACTTCAACTCGGGAGCTGCCTTCTGTGAGAGACACAATCTCACTTCAAATGAGAAGTGAGGTTTTTATTCATTCACACGTTAGCACAGTAGCTAGCGCTCTGTTACAGGACATAACTGTAGACTGCTTCTTTATTTTAATGAACCTTATTTCATTTCTGTAGCCTTTTATGGACACAGTCTTCACGGTTTCATTCCAGGTCATTTTCTTGCTTCTTTTGTAAGATGCTGTGGGCTCTTCAGAAGAAAAAAGATTTTAAAAAAATGTTGACTGATTTACTGTATTCCTTGTACTCCCTTCTACTTCAAAAATTGACAGTAACGTTCCAAATCATAGGAAAAAAACCCAGCTCACAAATAACACTACTTAAATATTGCTAAAAACTAATTCCAAGCATCATTCCTTCTCTTCAAGTGCTCATAGGGCCTTATGAATCCCCAAAGGCAGCAGATTTCAAAAGGTGAAACAGCTATAGAAAAAAAGCCTCTTTCCAATTCCTTCCTACCCTTAACCTATCAAAGAGGAAAAGCCCAACAGATCCTCTCCTGGGTAACTGATTTTCAGCCTTTTGAGGTAATCCAGACAAGAAGCCAAACTATGAGTATAAAACTGCCTTTCTTATAAGATTACAGTAACAGAATCTTGCAAATCCGAAAAGCATTTCCTCCCTTCTGTAATTTGTAGGGATGGCCTTGGCAGACTAGGTCAAGAGACATTGTCAAGGGAACAATCAGATAAGAGACAGCATATAGCATGAATCCTCAAATTACGGCCCGCGGACCACATGTGGCCCGCTGAAGCCATTAATCTAGCCTGAGCAGGACACAAGGCCTCCCCCGCCCACATCACCCCGCCCACCCTGAGGCTGACTGCAGGACTTACCTTCTGAGCCCTGCAGGTTGGAACTGAAAGGTAAGGCCAACACATTTGGCCTGCAGAGACATTTTGGAGGTGGGGGGGGGTGAAAAACGGCGCACACAGACACCCCGGGGGGTGGTGGTGCAAAAAATGAGCAAAACAGCCCGTTTTTGCTAAAAAAAAAGAGAGCTGTTTTTGGCCTCCCTCACTTCCAAAAGATAAAGAGGTAGACAGAGAGAAAGAGAGACGGGGGGGGGGGGGGACAGAGAGAGAGAGAGGGACAAAGAGAGAGAGAGAGAGATTTGTCAAGCTCTTTGGGGCTGAAAAGAATTGCTGCAAAACTGAGTTTCCTGAAGTGGACCACTAAACTCCTAAACAACTGAAAAAATGATCTAGTAAAAAGAAGAGGCAAACAAAAGAGCAACATGCAAACAAAAGCAAATAAAACAACCCCAGGAGCAAAATAAACTAAAGTTTCATTTGTGTGCATTGTTCAATGGACTGTTAAACTGGCCACACCCCCACCTAGTCACATGACATAGCCATGCCCACTCAGTTACATGACCACCTAGGCACGCCCAACAAGCCGGTCTGGCCCTCCAACAGTCTGAGGGACCGTGAATTGGCCCCCAGTTTCAAAAGTTTGAGGACCCCAGCCTGTAGCTGGATAGTGGACTGGGCAAGAGGCTCAAGAGAGACCATCCCTACTTTTGGGAGCCTGTAAAGGAAATGAGGGAGAAGAGAAACACAACTTTCAGATTTGCAAGATTCCGTCAGTGTAACTTTACAATAAAGTAAGCTGATCTGGTTGTGTTTCTTATCTGATACAGTATGTCCTGCAAGGCCAACTTTAGTCTTTTTTATCTGACTGTTCCCTTGGCAGAATCCCTTTGCCCAGTTTTCCAAGGTCATTCTCACATACCATTATACTTCATTTACGTTTACTTTCCAGAAACCAGAATGGGGTCAATTCTGAAACCCCAAAGGTGCTTTTTGCAAAGGCAACTGGACTTCCTTGGTTTTTTTGGAAGTGTTTCACTTCTCATCCAAGGAGCCTCTTTTTTTTCATATCATACATATTACATTTTTAAAAACATTTGGTAACTTTTGAAGGTTAATTTAATGTTTCTTTAATGTTTAAGGAGAAAGAAAAAACCCATTAACATACCAAAGCCATTAGTAAAAGGAAAATATTATCTATTAGTTATTTATCATATTATGTATAGATAAGAATGAAATAGTATTTGATACATAGAATGTGACACTTCATCCAGGATTTTTTAATTACCGAAAAGCTCACTTAAGAACCCTATTTAGTTAATATAGTATAAATTGACACCATGCTGTGATTTTAAAGCTATACAGTAAAGACTGTTACTCTCTTAAAAACCAATAAAAGCCTCTGGACTGGAGTACTGTAGGCTAAACACTTTTCTCCATACTCTCCTCTTTTCTTTTCGTTTTGGGAATTTGTAGATGATTTGTCATACACGACAATGAAAATGTTGAGCTGGAAATCTTGGGCAAGAACTACCAGGAGATTAACTTCACAAAATGCAAAACCTGCAAACAAGCCTCCATACTGACGGTGGCTGTTAATCAAACTTTGAGAATTATCAAGGGGAAAAAAAAACTGAACATTTTTTGTTTAAAGCTGCTTTCAAGAGGTCTTCAGCTAGGTAGCAGATAACTTTTTTCAGATTTCAGAAAGCTAAACAGGTTCCGTTCCCATGGTACTTGGGTGGGAGACTGGTAGGAATTTTATTTATTAGATTTGTCTGTCCCTCCCCACATCTAATCTAGACCGTAGACTAAACTGGAAAATCAAAGTAAGTGGTTTCTGAAGGTTTTTTTTTTTAATTGCTTAATAGCAGGTTTAGCTTGAGATATACATTTCTTGATAAGAAGGGACAGAGGCTTAGAATGAAGCTGATGCCCACATTTCACATCACTGTCCCATTGCTTCTCCCCTACGGATGCACTGGGGACATTTTTAATGTTCTCTTCCCCTACCACTTTCAAGCTTGTTTTTCTGTTGTGGGCTTCCACACCCACCGTGGCACGACAAAACCACGGTCCACTAAAGCGCGCCCGATTAAAGTGCGTCACTGACGTCATCAGCAGCGCGACAACAGCGACTGCGGAGAAAAAAGGGCGCTTTAAAAAGCGCTTTGAAAGCAAGCCGATTCAAGTTAAGGTAAGGGTTAGGGTTAGGGTTAGGGTTAGGTTAAGGGTTAGGTTTAGGGTTAGGTTAAGGGTTAGGGTTAGGTTAAGGGTTAGGGTTAGGTTTAGCGTTAGGTTAAGGGTTAGGGTTAGGTTTAGGGTTAGGTTTCGGGGGGTTAGGTTTAGGTTTAGGGGTTAATTTTAGCTTTAGCGCTCACAGTGTGCTTTTTTCGTCTCGCTGTGATGACGTCAGATACGCGGTTTCGTCGAGCGTGCTTTAGTCGAACGCGGTTTTGTGGTGGAACCCACACCCACATATTGTTTGGAAGCTTGAAAAGCATCTGTGACAGGAGCAGCAGCAAAACTGCATGTGAATTGGGCAGCCATTATAAACTGAATAAACATCTCTCATTGCTCATTAATGTGTCCATGTGGTTACATCAGGGGTGAGGAACCTAGGCCCTATTATGACTTGTGGACTTCCAGAATTCCTGAGCCAGCCATGCTCAGCTCATAAAAGGGCCAACGTTCCCCACCCTGTGTTACCAGAAATCAACCTGAGATGAAGGAGATTTTTATCCAAGCAATGAAATCCTTCCATGCCAGAAAAACACCTATTTATTAGATTTCTTTTCTGCTTTATGTACAGCAGCACTGGCCAGGATACGTAGATTGATCGTTTCTCCTCTTTTTGCTGACAACAACCCTGTGAGGTAGGGTGGGGATGAGAAAGTAACTGGCCCACAGACTAGGCCAGTGTTCCTCAACCTTGGCAACATTAAGATGGGTGGACTTCAAATCCCAGAATTCTCCAGCCGACGAGAATTCTGGGATTTGAAGTCCACCCATCTTAACGTTGCCAAGGTTGAGAAATGATACTTGACTAGACCCTGGCTTGTCCCATTAACTACACCACCAACTTGCCTCTTTTGGAGAAATAATGCTTAGTTTCCTACAAAGTACAGGTAGCTCTCAACTTACGACCACAATCGGGCCCAACATTTTGGTTGTTAAGTGAGACATTTGTTAAGTTAGTCTCGCTCCATTTTACGACCTTTCTGGACACAGTTGTTAAGTACCTTACTGCAGTCGATAACTCAGTTGTTAAGTGAATCTGGCTTCCCCATTTGATTTTGCTTGTCAGAAGGTTGCAAAAGGTGATCACATGACCCTGGAACACAGCAACGGTCATAAATATGAACCACCAAGCGTCTGAATTTTGATCGTGTGATCATGGGGATGCTACAAAGGCTGTGACTTAAAAATGGTCAGAAGTCACTTTGGACAGTCACTAAATGTACTGTTGAAAGACGTAGATTGTTGTTAGTTGTTAAGTCATGTCCGACCCATCAGGACCCCATGGACAATGTTCCTCCAGGCCTCCCTGCCCTCTACCATCCTCTGGGGTCCATTTAAGCTCACGCCTACTGCTTCAGTGACTCCATCCAGCCACCTCCTTCTCTGTCGTCCCCCTCATCTTTTGCCCTCAATCCTTCCCTTCTTTTGCCATCAATCATTTTGCCCTCAGTTGTCCCCTGACCCATTATCTTAAATAGTTCTTGTTCTTAGCTGTGAAGTCCTGTCTGATCTAATGTGATCCCATGGACAATGTTCCTCCAGGGCTTCCGGTCCTCTAACATCCTTTGGAGTCCATTTAAGCTCCTGCCGACTGCTTCAGTGACTCCATCCAGCCACCTCCTTCTCTGTTGTCCCCTTCATCTCTTGCCCTCAATCTTTCTGAACATGAGGCTCTTCTCCAATGAGTCCTTCCTTCTCACTAGGCGGCAAAAGTATTTGAGCTTCATCTTCAGGATCTGGCCTCCTAAAGAGCAGTCAGGGTTTATCTTCTCCAGGACTGAATGGTTGGATCACCTTGCAGTCCAAGGGACTCGTAGGAGTTTTCTCCAGCACCATAGTTCAAAGGCCTCAATTCTTTGGGCTCAGCCTTTCTTATGGTCCAACTTTCACAGCCATACGTACTTTGCAACTGGGAAAACCATATTCACACTTTTGTTGGCAGGATGTAGATTACCTGTATTTTATTTCTATTTGTCACATTTGGTTAAGGGTGTTGAACCCGGATTAAGGAGACCCAGATTCGAATCCACCCCAAGCCTTAGAAGCTCACTCAATTCCTTGGGATCAGTCTCACTGACCTAACTGGGCCTCCGGAGTCTAAAACAGGGAGGTGGGAGCACTACCTCTACTACGAGCTTGTGAAAAGAAAGATGAATGATCCTTCTGTAACCAAAGCACCTCTCAGCCCTGGTTCTCATACAAGCCAAAACGGCTCGCTGTTTTGCACCATCCCTCAGTGATGTCTATTTCCCCTGCAGCAACCAGACAACGCAAGCCAAACCGAATGGGAAACGAAGCAACCCGAGCAAGGAAAAGGCTTCGGTGTTTTTTTTTAAATCCTTTCTGCACTGCAAAAGAACTGCCAGCAGTGGTGCAAACCAGCCAAGATCCAGGAAGCCTCTCGGCTTGACCCAGAGATTGGGCCAGGGGTGGAGAGGGGGAGGAATCTGTGTGCAACTTTAAATGAGGATCCTGCTGCAAATGGCTTCTTATCGATTTCCCTTTGGGGCGCTTCCCGGGACTCCAACCCTCCTCCTTTGGGGGGGGGCAGGAGGAGGAGGAGGAAGATAGATAGATAGATAGATAGATGGATGGATGGATGGATGGAAGGAAGGAAGGAAGGAAGGAAGGAAGGAAGGAAGGAAAGAAAGAAAGAAAGAATTCTTTATTGGACAAGTGTGATTGGACACACAAGAAATTTGTCTTTGGTGTATATGCTCTCAATGTACACAAAAAGACAAGATACATTTGTCAAGAATCATAAGGTAAAAAAGCACTTAATGATAGTCATAGGGTACAAATAAGCAATCAGGAAACAATATCAATATAAATCATAAGGATACAAGCCACAAAGTTACACTCCTGCAGTCATAAGTGGGAGGAGATGGGTGATGGGAACGATGAGAAAACTAATAGTAATAGTAGTGCAGCCTTAATGAATGGTTTGACGGTGGTGAGGGAATTATTTGTTTAGCAGAGGGGGGAAAAACCGTCCTTGTGTCTAGTTGTCTTGGTGTGCAGTGCTCTATAGCGTCGTTTTGAGGATAGGAGTTGAAGCAATTTATGTCCAGGATGCGAGGGGTCTTTAAAGGGGTCAGCCCTCTTTTTGACTCGTGCAGGATACAGGTCCTCAATGGAAGGCAGGTTGGCAGTAATTTGCTTTACTGTAAGAAGGAGAAGAACAGGAAAAACTGAAGCAGGGGAGGGGAGGGGGCGCGCTTCAGAAACACCCCCCTTCCAGTCACTTGCCCGCTTCGGCGGCTCGGAAGGTGTTGCTAACCGCGGCGCGATTGTTTCCCACCCGCCCTCCTCCTCCTCCACCTCCTCCTTCCCTCCCTCCCTCCCTCCTCCCCATGCTTCCCAGCGCCCCTCCCCGCCCGGACCTCGAGGCGAATTGGCTCCCCGGTGCCACCGCCACCGCCGCCGCCGCTCCTGAGCGCATGCCTTCTTCGGCCCCAGCGAAGCCCCTCGCCGCCGGGCCGGACGGAGGGGGACGCTGCTGGCCAGGCTGCGCTTTGCTGCAACCACGTGTCCTTCGCAGCCTGCCTGTCACACCACAACAAGGAAGCCTGCGGGGGAATCTTCTTCTCCCTTTGGATCGCCCTGGGGGAAGCCGCCACTTTCCCGGGCCAGGTGAGTCCGCTTGAAAAACAGGGTGGGTGGGTGGCAACCTCGCACCTTGGCCACCCAACCCCCGTCGCTTTGCCCAATGTCAGGTTGTCTTTTTGGGGGAGGGGGGTGGCCAGTGCATGGGGTGGGTGGGTGGGGGTGGCTGCTTGGTTTTGTTGTCCTTTGCAGCTGGGGAGGGGGGGGGGGCGTGCCTTTCCGCGGCCGAGGCGATGCGAGCTCAAGGGATCCAGAGAGCTGCGCGCATCGGGAGTGCAAGGGGGTGGCTGGGTGGGTGTCTCCGCACTGGAGACACTGCCCGGGTCCAGCGGGTGGGGTGAGCGCAGCCGAGGAAGCGGCGTGTCCCAGAGAAGCGCTTCTCGGGGTTCCAGGGGAAGGAAAGCGCTGAGAAAGCTTGCTTAAAATTGCAAGGATCGTCAGCGATCGAGCAAAAAGCCTTGTTTCTGCTCCAGAAGAATTGGTAATTTTAGAAATATTTTTTTAAAAAAAGAGTGGGGGGGAGGCGCAGAATAGGCTCCGCGGAGGAGGCGGCCGGAGAAGCAAGTTGACAAGGGGAGGAGACGCAGCCATGTGCCCGGTTGCCTTCCAAGCCACATCAAGGCCTCGCCTGGAAGTCTTAAGCTTCCCGTTCAAGGACGCCGCTCCGGATTGCCCGGAGGTGGTGCACTGCTTGCATCCTTTTGACACCATCCTAAAGAGGATCTGGGTTATAGACAGTGAAGGTTGAGCTTAAAAGTCAGAAGGCTGAAAGAGGAGCATCTGCAAGCTTTTGGGATGCTGAAAGGGGCATCCAGATGATCTTCAGCGTGCCTTTCATCTTCTCCTTTTGTTTTTGTACAATGTGTATCTCTGTTTGTTTCTGGCCAGGCTGTTTGCAGCAATGGAAGAAAATAGCTTGGGCACCTTGCAACAGAGGGCAGCTGAGCTGGAGTGCATGGCTGAGGTTCTTCTGACAGGGGAACAGCTACGGTAAGGATGGGGCTTTTTACAAGTACTTCGCCTGGAGGGGGCAGCAAAAGAAACTGGGTTATACTACGCCAGATTTCAGTTTTTCTAAGTTGGTTTTCCTAGAATAATCTGCTTTTCCCTTAAAAAGATGAAGGTTACATGGGGAGGGTTGTCTCCTCTTATTTAATTAGTCTCAACCATAACCCTACAAGGTAGATGGGCCCGCAAGGACATAGCTGGCGCACAGGCACCAGGTGAAATTTTCCTTCATCACTCCAAGCTGCCGTGTTGTAACAGGATGCGGTCGATGCATCGTCCAGCTACGTAGCAAAGCCTGATAGTTTCAAGAATTCTTAATATTTTCACATCTCAAGGAGAAAAAGACTGCTGTGAGTGAACAAATGCCCGAGGGTAACGAAAGAGATCCGGTATTCCCATCATCCTCTAGCACAGGGCTCTCCAACCTTGGCAACTTTAAGCCTGGAGGACTTCGATTCCCAGAAATTCCCCAGCCAGCAAATTCTGGGAGTTGAAGTCCTCCAGGCTTAAAGTTGCCGAGGTTGGAGACCCTTGCTCTAGCCGACTGGCCTTTCTGGGTAGAGAAGATGGGAGTTGTATTCCAGTTTATCTGGAGGACTGGCCTTGGAATAAGGTACTTTTCTGAGAGAAGAGAAGTTCATCCATTTTCAGAGCCTGCCTTTATTTTAACTTTTGTGTTCATTTCCCCAACTGGCAGCAAACAAGGATGAATTCAAAAGAACAATTTTAGGGTTATCCCTCAACCCGGTCCATCTGCCAATTACCTCCAACAGACCGATTAGATCCCACAGATTAGGCCTCCTCCGAATTCCATCCACTGGCCAATGCCGACTGGCGACCACCCGGAGGAGGGCCTTCTCTGTGGCTGCTCCGGCCCTCTGGAACGAGCTCCCCATGGAGATTCGGACCCTCACCACCCTCCAGGCTTTCGGCAAAGCCCTTAAAACCTGGCTGTTCCGACAGGCCTGGGGCTGATGAGTTCTTGTCCCCGCTCGAATGGTGTGGCTGTTGATTGTTTTTAAATTGTGGTATTGTTTTGTCCATGTCTTTTTTTTCCTATTTGTATCCCCCCGCCCCCTGACTTGGTTTGTGAGCCGCCCTGAGTCCCTTCTGGGAATAGGGCGGCATAGAAATATAATAAATTCAATTCAATTCAATTCAATCTATACAAAAGCAGGAGGATGTGTTTTTAGCTGTCTTGCTGTTACGGGATGGCTAAAGTCTGAGAATGAAAGAATGGTGTTGTTGTTTTTTTAAAAAAAGAAGAAGGAACAATTAAAAACATTTTATTTGACATCTTCCAATAACCACCATCTGTCAAACAACATTTCCTTTTCCAGATACACAGCTTTGATTCTGCTACATAAGGCAAAGTCTGCACTCTCTATACTTCAGGCATATAGCTTGAATAGTCTATTGGGGTGCCAAACTCAAGGACCAGGGGGCCAGATTCGGCCCACAGGGTGTTTAGATCTGGCCCATTGACACACACACCCTTTGGAAACATCAAAGAGCCGGTCTGGGCTGGCCACGCATGGCCCTCCTATTTTTGCTGGTAGAGGGCTACAGGAGGGTGGCGCAGCCAAAAACCTAGTCTTGATGAGTGACATCGAGCTGGCCATGCCCACCCTGGCCCCGCCCATCCCCACCCACCCTGAGGTCTGATGAACCCTGAGGAAATTGAGTTTGACACCCCTGGTCCAGGGGTGAAATCCAGCAGGTTCTGACAGGTTCTGGAGAACCGGTAGCGGAAATTTTGAGTAGTTCAGGGAACCGGCAAATGCCACCTCTGGCTGGCCCCAGAGTGGGGTAGGAATTAAGATTTTTCAGTATCCTTTCCCTGGAGTGGGGTGGGAATGGAGATTTTTCAGTATCCTTCCCTTGCCACACCCACCAAGCCACACCCATGAAGCCACACCATGCCCACGAAGCCACGCCCACAGAACTGATAGTAAAAAAATTTGAATTTCACCACTGCCCTGGTCTATTCTATTTGACGTGCATTGACTTTCACATGAGGTTTTCAAGGATGGGCAGCAGGGATTGGAGAAAAAATTAAAATGAGTAGGCACAAGGCCACATTTCCCTCTTGGTATCTGTAACTTTGCAATTTTCCATCCCCGTTTCCCTCTCGTCTTAATGACGACTGGCGATCCTGAGAATTGCAATATTTAGCGCTCCCTGAGAGCACCAGCTTGCTGAATGTTGATTGGTGCAAGTTATAGAACCAGCCACCACTTAAAAAAAAAAAGAGATTACAGGTAGTCTTTGACTCTTTCTTCGTTTACAGTTTTAAGTTACAACGGCACTGGAAAAAAGTGACATGACTGGTCCTCACACTTTTGACCACGGTTGTCTGATCCAAATTAGGAATCTTGACCACTGGCATACATTTATGATGATTGGACAATATGCTAGGACATACACACACACACACCTATTGATGATAGATAGATAGATAGATAGATAGATAGATAGATAGATAGATAGATAGATAGATAGATAGATAGATAGATAGATAGATAGATAGATAGATAGATAGATGATAGATAGATAGATAGATAGATAGATAGATAGATAGATAGATAGATGATAGACAGACAGATAGATATAGATATATAGATTATTATCTTATCTTTTTTATTTTATTTTAGTTTTTTATTTTTATTTATTTAATTTTTTAAATCTTATTTTATTTATCTTTATTTTATTTTATTATTCATTGGTTTATTTATTTAAAGCTTTCCAGGATGAGGTGAGATTAAAATCCGGGAGGGGGTTCCACCAGCCATCGGTGTAAAAGGATTTTTGTTGCAAAGTGAAATTGCAACCCATGTAGAATTTACAAAGCCTTCATTAGTGCCAGCAGCCAAGTTAAGAAACCAAGTAAGAGGAAGTGAAATGCAAACATTTTATGATAAGTAAAACTACATGTGAACTACTGTTGTCATATCAAATAGAGAAGATTTTTAAATCTTTCTTTCCTTGCTGCTTGCATGCTATCCTGAAGGCTAAAACATTCAAGCATTGTGATTCCCTGATATTTATTTGTCTGCTTGTTTGCATGCCTGTACTTTTCTGCTCCCATACTCCAGATCAGGGGTCACCAACCTTTCGGATCTCAGAGACCACTAAATTCATAATTTTAAATCTCGTGGACCACTAATATTGAATGAGTGACGGGATGGGGTCCTTCAGGCACTTAGCTTGGCCGCCTGTTAGCGGAGAGAAGCGCCTGGAGTCAACCCTAGATTTGCTGTCCATTGCAGCTAGGAATCTCAAATATGGCCAAGAATGAATGTTTGTCTTGTAGCCAGCCTGGGCACTAGATCAGCCCCCTGAAAACTCTGTCTTTCGAGGAGTCCGGCTGAAGTTTCGCACACTGCTCACTGAAGTGCCTGGACTCCCAGGGAGGGAGGTTGGGAGGGAGGTAAGGGCTGGAGCTACTCAACGGCTTCCAACAGGCAGTCAAACTAAGTGCCTGAAGGACCCCATCCCAACAGCGAATGGAAGTAATTGCTTCAGTGGGCCATATCCGGCCCAGGGTCCGTAGTTTGAGGATCCCTGATTTAGTGCAATATAAAAAATGCAAATATTTTTCTGCGGACCACCAACATTTTCTCGCGAATCCCCTGCTCCAGATGGTTTACAAATAATACTTTTAAAAAACAGAAACAATTGTCAAATCATTCCAAAAGATAAAAGGTTAATTCTTAGACCTTGTCTTTTTGAGGACAGGTTTGTAAGCATCTTTCCCTGCAAACAGTCTTTGACTTATGATTATAATGGATACTACAGTTTCTATTGGCATAACACAGGTTATGTAGGCAGTAAACCCAGGGTCAATCAAAATGGACTCAAATGTCTATACACCAATGAACAGAGTATGAGGAATAAACAGGGTGAATTAGAAATTCAAGTAAAAAAGAGGGCAGATACGATATTGTTGCCATTACAAAAACTTGGTGGGATGAAACCGACAAATGGAACATACAGCTAGAAGGATTTAAATTATTTAAAAGAAATAGACCAAATAAAAGAGGAGGTGGAGTTGCACTATATATAAGAAATAATTACCTCTCTACAGAAATAGAGCACAACAATGATGAGAACTATCTTGAATGCATTTGGGTCAATATTAAAGGTTGGGAGGGGGACGACATTGCCATAGGTCTATACTACAGGCCACCCAACCAAGCAGATGAAGTAGATGAACTTTTTGCTAGTCAGCTAACTAAGGTGTGTAGGAAGCACACCACAATAGTAGTGGGGGATTTTAACTACCCTGTCATCAACTGGGAAACAAACTCTGCACCAAGTGGAAGATCCAACTGGTTCCTAACAAACCTAGCAGACAACTTTGTTTCCCAAAAAGTAGAGAAGGGAACAAGGGGATCAGCCATATTGGACAATTCTCACTAACAGAGAGGAAATGATAGAAGGTGTTGAAACCACAGGAACCCTGGGGGCAAGTGACCATGCAATATTGGAATTCAACATTATGCAAACACAAGTAGTAGAACAAAGTGAAACTAGAGTCTTGGACTTTAAGAGAGCTAATTTCAATAAACTTAGAGACAGCTTGGGAAAAATTCCATGGGTGAGAATCCTCAAGGGGAAAACAACTCAAGAAACTTGGGAAATTTTGAAAAATGAGATTACAAAAGCCCAGTCTAGCACAATCTAGTCTAGTAACAGCTCCCAAAAGAAACCAGCACGGCTGCATAAAGAACTCTCTGACAAATTGAAAGACAAAAAAGATAAGTATCAAAAGTGGAAGGGAGGGGGGACATAATTAAGGCAGAATATCAGCAAATAGCCCGAGCCTGTAAAGATGAAGTAAGGAAAGCTAAGGCTCACAATGAAGAAAGGCTTGCCACAAAAGTAAAAAATAACGCCAAAAAAAGCTTCTTCCAACATGTTAAAAACAAGAAAAAAGGTTAAGGAAACAATTGGTCCATTGCTGGGAGAAAGTGGCAAGAAGGTGACAAGCAACAGGGAGAAAGCAGAACTATTTAACTCATGTTTTGCATCTGTCTTTACACAAAGGCATAAAACAGTCCAACTTATCAGAAACAGCACCACCAAAATCAGATTAGGAGCACAAGTTGAAATAGGGAAGAAAATGGTAAGTGAGCACCTGTCTACCCTAGATGAGTTTGAATCACCAGGACCGGATGGATTACACCCCAGGGCTCTGAAGGAACTGGCAGTTGAGATCTCAGAACCACTGAACTGTATCTTTCAGAGATCCTGGAGCACGGGGGAACTACCAGAGGACTGGAAAAGAGCTGATGTGGTTCCCATCTTCAAAAAAGGGGGAAAAAAAGATCCTGGAAACTACAGACCTATCAGCCTGACCTCAATTCCAGGAAAAATTCTGGAAAAGATAATCAAGCAACAAATTAACAAACACCTAGAAGCAAACAAAGTAATAGCCAAAAGCCAACATGGGTTTGTCAAAAACAGATCATGCCAGATTAATCTTATTGCATTCTTTGATAATGTGATAAAATTAGTGGACCAGAGGAATGCCGTTGATATAGTTTACTTGGATTTCAGTAAGGCATTTGATAAGGTAGACCATAACCTACTACTAGATAAAGTAGAAGGGTTAGACAGCATCACCACCAGATGGATTTGTAACTGGCTGACCAACCGGACTCAATGTGTAGCCCTCAATGGAACTGCATCTTCATGGAGGGAAGTATGCAGTGGAGTACTCCCAAGCTCTGTTTTAGGCCCAGTACTCTTCAACATCTTCATCAATGATTTGGATGAGGAAATAAATGGGGAACTCATCACATTTGCAGATGACACCAAGCTGGCAGGAATAGCCAACACTCCAGAAGATAGGCTTAAGATACAGAAGGATCTTGAAACTTGAACATTGGGCACTATCTAATAAAATGAAATTAAATAGTGAAAAGAGTAAGGTTCTATATTTAGGCAACAAAAACGAAATGCACAGGTACAGTATAGGTGGTACCTTGCTCAATAGTAGTAACTGTGATAGGGAACTTGGAATCCTAGTGGACAACCATTTAAATATGAGCCAGCAGTGTGCAGCAGCTGCCAAAAAGCCAACACAGTTCTAGGCTGCATACGGCATTCAGTTTTGGTCACCACAATGTAGAAAAGATGTGGAGACTCTAGAAAGAGTGCAGAGAAGAGCAACAAAGATGATTAGGGGACTGGAGACTAAAACATATGAAGAATGGTTGCAGGAACTGGGTATGTCTAGTTGAATAGAAAGAAGGACTAGGGGGGACATGATAGCAGTGTTCCAATATCTCAGTGGTTGCCACAAAGAAGAGGGAGTCAAACTATTCTCCAAGACACCTGAGGGTAGAACAAGAAGCAATGGGTGGAAACTAATCAAGGAGAGAAGCAACTTAGAACTGAAGAGAAATTTCCTGACAGTTAGAACAATTAATCAGTGGAACAGCTTGCCTCCAGAAGTTGTGAATGCTCCAACACTGGAAGTCTTTAAGAAGATGTTGGATAGCCATCTGTCTGAAACGGTTTCCTGCCTAGGCAGGGGGTTTGGACTAGAAGACCTCCAAGGTCCCTTCCAACTCTGCTATTGTATTGCATTCTATTGTATTGTATGCTATAACAGTAGTAAGTCAATGCACCCACATGACCAATCTAATTTTATGTCATTAAGCAAACCGATCTTGTAAATGCCCTAAATCTGTCATAAATCACAGTCATGGGATCATAGAACACCACAAACAGCTATTAATGCAGGCTTGTTGCCAAGTGCCCAAAATGTGATCACATGACCTCGGGGGCGGCCCTTGGAATTTTGAATTCGGGTCCTAATAACTTTTGTAGGGGGTCTATTGTAACTTTGAACAGTCACCAAGTAATTGGTTGAAAGTTGAGAACTACATGGATTCACCTGCAGCCAGACAATTCTACCTGGAGGAGGGTGTCCTTGAAATATCTTTATTTATTAATGGCTTCCTTTTGCCTGAGTAAATTTTAAGGAAAGGTGTGAGTAGTAGTGTTGGAAGAAATGTCCATCTGGGTTCAGTTCCAAGTGGGGAGAAAGACACTGGAAACATGGAGACTGTTTGGAAAGATGGTTTTTAATGGTGGACATGACCACGTGGTTTGAGGTCCTTGGGGGGAAAGGTGATCACATGCCTTGAAGATCTTGAAGAAAAAGGGCAGGGATGCTGAGAGTCCTTGGATTTTATGCCCTCTCTGGGCTTTTGAATTTGAGCTTGTATTCTGATTGGTTGTCAGACTCCCATGGGGCCATGCAGGGGCAGCTCTGTAGGTTGTCTTTTGAGTCCCAAGCTTGGTTGACTCTCACTGTGTAATGATGTAATAAAAGGGTTTTGGGATTCCTATTATGGCTCTGCCTGAAGGAGATAGATCTTCGTTATGTAGAATAGACTGGCTCAGGCCTTAATGGTCCATTTACAAAGGTGGGGGAAATATTCTGCCCTGTTAACATTTCTTAAAAGGGGTGGGTTTTACACTTCCTACAGTAGGGGTGGGTTTTACACTTCCTACAGTAGCTACTCCACTGTAACTTCAGCCAGCATCCCTACCACCATGGGAATTCTTGGGAAGTGTAATCCAGCGCACCCGGGAAGCCCTTTAATGAGAGAAGTTACTCTGTTACACTCTGTTAATTTGACAAAGTTCAGATGTGTGGGCTTCAACTCACGCTGACTGTGGGATTCTGGGAGCTGAAGTCCACACATCTTAAAATTGCCAAGTTTGAAAAACGCTGGTCAACATCCTCAGTGTAGCAGCAAGAAATAATCAGTTATGCCTTCTGCGTGCAGACGAACAAGAGGGGAGTGAAATTTCTACCCACGTACGTCTTATTTGCAATGGACATCAGCACTGTTCTGAGCCAGGCCTGGTTTTTGCTTTGTAAGGGTTATGGGTGATATTTGCAGAGATCTCTGGATCGTTGCTTCACTGCTAGAGAATTCTGCCTTTCGAAAGCAGTGTGGATTAATGGCCCTTTGATCTTATCTGCCTGAGTCCGTATGGAGCTCCCCTAATTTCATTTCGGTCAACAAAGAGGCATGTGGTTTTTCCAGATCTTCCTCAAGCTATTCTGCACATTATCAGATGGCTAAAGAAGCACACATTCCATTTCTCCCGGCCTCCTTCAGAGATTAGAGAGGCCCATTGATTTGGTCGCTGAATGGAGGCTCCAACTGAGTGTTGGCATGGCGGATTGCCACGATGGCTGGTGCATGTTTGGTTGCAGAAGTGAGGGTTGAGCAGGTAACACCAAGTGAGCTGCAAAGAGGCAGGAACAGAATTTGCTGTGATGTGCCAAAGCCAGAGACAGTACTTTGAACTGGCAAATGATGTTTAGATCACAAGAACAAAGCAGATGATTTTATGAGTAGCTTTACCCGTACAACAGTGCCAATGCACTGGTGTGTGACACCACATTTTCCCACTCCAGCAGCAGATGATTGCACAGATAAGGCGCCAGAGGCAAATAATGGCACCATCATGAGCGCATGAGAAGGAGGAGACTCAGTAGCTTAAAATAACAACATACTTTAGAAGCCACATTTTTCCTGCGGAACTTTCTTCTCTTTTTCTCCTGTTCCTTGAGAGCAGCAATGCATGACAGAGGGCAAGACAGGTAGGAGCAGGAGGGAGATGCAGGTTTAGATTTAGATTTAGATTTTATTGGAAATTTATATGCCGCCCTTTTCCCTGAGGGGACTCAGGGCGGCTTACAACAGTGAAGGGAAGGGAGTGCAAGACAAGACTTAAAAAGAAAGGAATCGTGATTAAAAGAAAATTGATCATAAAAACACAACATTCACTCAACATTCGGGTGGGGTGAGAGTAATCCTATCCCCAGGCCTGACGGGATAGCCAGTTCTTAAGGGCTGTGCGGAAGGCCTGGACTGTGGTGAGGGTACGGATCTCCACGGGGAGGTTGTTCCATAATGTCGGAGCAGCAACCGAGAAGGCTCTCCTCCGCGTAGTCGCCAGTCGGCACTGACTGGCGGATGGAATTCGGAGGAGGCCTACTCTGTGCGATCTGATGGGACGCAGGGAGGTGATTGGCAGGAGGCGGTCTCTCAAATAGTCAGATCCACTACCATGGAGCGCTTTATAGGTGGTAAGTAAGACCTTGAAGTGCACCCGACGATCAACAGGTAGCCAGCGCAGCTCACGGAGGATTGGTGTTATATGGGCGAACCGTGGTGCGCCCATGATCACTCGCGCGGCCGCGTTCTGGACTAGCTGAAGTCGCCGGATGCTCTTCAAGGGCAGCCCCATGTAGAGCACATTGCAGTATTCCAGCCTAGAGATCACAAGGGCTCGAGTGACTGTTGTGAGAGCCTCCCGGTTCAGGTAGGGCCGCAACTGGCGCACCAGGCGAACCTGGGCAAATGCCAAGGTGTAGCCAAGACACAAAGGGGAGAAGCTTACTCAGCACACACACACACACACACACTGGCAAAGGGTCATTTTGAAAATGGACAGAGAATAAACCGGTGCAGAGGGGAGGGAGGTCTGAACTGCAGGGCCATTGCTGTGAGGCACCAAGAATGCAGCCAATTAAATAATGGAAGCTGTGTGTATGGATGCACCAAGCTTGTTTAAGGTTGGAATTAAATGTTCCAATCACTTTTCTTCACATAAAGGAAGATAGAGGTAATTGGATGAATTGAGTCCCAGAAAAGTGGAAAGCGTGGGAAAGAAACTCAAAATGATTTTTATCTTGATTGTGACAGAAAGAAACTCCAAAAGGACTTCAAGGTTCTAATACAAGAGGATATTTTTTTAGCTCAGGGTTGAATTGTGGGGTCCTTGGTGCTCTCTGAACTTGGTGGTTTTCTTGCAGACATTTCATTACCCAACTAGGTAATATCATCAGTGCTAGAAGGGAGTGGGGTTTGCTCTCAGAGTCTGAAAACGTATTAATTGCAGAACACATGGACAGACTTCGCCATAGTTTCAACTGGGAAACGTTGAGTATCAAGCTAAGTTCAAAAACACTAGAGAATTCCTGAAAACCTGGAACTCTGATAAACCATCCATCAACAGGCACATAGAGATAATAATGTCTACATGCCATTCAAAAGAGACAATAAAAGATCTAGAAGATCACTACACCTCTGATCAGCAATCAATACCCAGATAAATAGAGATAAATAACCAAGTAGCAAACAAACAAGGAACTATTAACTGAGTAAGGAACAGCCTAATCAAGGAATGGTCAAGGACACTATCACAGCAATGACAGAGTAAGCTACTTGTACATAGACAGAGAGAAACCCCATTCCTTTCTAGCACTGATGATGCTACCTAGTTGGGTAATCAAATGTCTGCATGAAAACAACTAAGCTAAGAAACCACCAAGGACCCCGCATTTCAATATTCTGCTATTATACACTTCAATAATAAAGGATCATTCCTGTAACCCTTAGGATGTCCATTTTCCAACCCAGGCTATCCTGAAGCGCTGACACTCAGTGAACATTAAGAAAAGCTTTGCCAGTTTTCTCAGTTATGGTTTTCTCAGCTCAGTTACATAATAATTGAATACATGGCTGAGAGCCCTAACACTCTTCCCCTGTGAAAAGCCAAACTCAGCAACAAGGTGGTACACAACCTTTCAAGCTCACAACGGCTACTTCCAAGCGTTCCAAGCTTGAAACAAAAACTCCTGGTGTTTCTAACAGTTTTGTTCAAGTTGCAACGTAACATTTATTTCTTTTCTTAACAGCAGCATTTTGACTGTCATGGTCGTCATAGCAAACGATCTCAGCCTTCTAACCTTGAATTAGGCTGTTTTGACTGTGTTGCGCTCAGAACATGATGTTATTTCAGAACCAAGAGTGGTTTTCAACTCAGAATAGAGCACCGAACCATTTCATGTTTTCCCCTAATGGACACGGCCAGTTCAGGTTGTTCTGATAGAAGGCTTCAAGTGTTGGCTGTGTGATCAGAGCTGAAACCAAAACAAGTTTCTCCTTCCATGATTAGCCCTGAGGTTTTGATCTGTATGGAAGATAGCAAATGACCAGAATGTTTAGAAACGAGAAAGAAAAAGCTGGGAGGAAAAAGCAAAAGGAACCAAAAAACGGAAAACTTTTCTAAGAGAAAACAAGTAGATGTTGTCCTTGGCTCACAACAGTTCATTTAATGACTGTTCAAAATTACAGTAGCACTGAATGAAGGGATTTATGACCATTTTTCACACTAATGACCAGTGGTGGGTTGCTGCCTGTCTTGATCAGTATGGCTGTACCGAGAGTGGCCTGCAGCAGATGAGAGTGGACGGGTACACCCACCCACCCACCCACCCACCTGCGCTCCAGAGCTGTATTTATGCCAAAAGGCACACTGTGCACGCCTTGACAAGCAGCCGGGTGTCACAGGGGTGGTGGATTGCGCATGCATGCACAGCACACGTCAGGCGCGTGCACAGACACCAGCGTACTGGTAGCAAGGGTCAGAGCAACCCACCACTGCTTATGGCCATTGCAGCATCCCCATGGGCACACGATCAAAATTCAGACGCTTGGCAACTGACTTATATGTTTATGACGGTTGCAGTCTTCTGCGGTGCTGAGATCACCTTTTGAGGTCTTCTGACAAAGTCAATGGAGAGCCAGATTCACTTAACCACTGTGTTACTAACTTACCGTATTTTTCGGAGTATAAGACACACCAAAGTTTTGAAGAGGCAAGTAAAAAAAAGTTTTTGCACTCTGCAAACCTCCCAAAAAGGGTCCGTTTTTTTGTAAAAACGGCCGTCCCCCCCCCCCCCAAAAGGCATGAATAGCCTTTGGGGGTCTTGCAGAGTGCTCCGGGGGGGGAACAACCCCAAAATGGCCCATTTTTGGCAAAAACAGGCCCATTTTTTTTTTACAAAGGGCATGAATAGCCTTTAGGAAGCTTATAGAATGCTCCTGGGGGCTGGGAGGGGGATAAAATTGAGCAAAAAATGGGCCAGTTTTTTGCTCATTTCTGCCCTCCCCAGCACCCAGGAGCTCTCTATGCATAGCCATTTTGGTGAAGGGGCGGGGCTTCGGGAGGCCAAAAATGCTGTATTCAGACGTATAAGACACACTCAGATTTTCAGCCTGTTTTTTGAGGGGAAAAAGGTGCATCTTCATTGCAAAAATGTTTTTTCCCCTTTTCTAATGTTGGGCGCATAGGCAGATCTTTTTAGGTAGAAATGGAGCATGTGCACAAAATTTTTTGCACGCCGAACTGGCAGTAATGCCGTCAGGAACCCATCCCTGATGTAGTGGGATGGAGATGATAAGAGTCCCAGTTCAGAATGCATACACCCATCTGCTTGCAAGATTTCAACTGATTTTAAAGAAGAAAAGGAAAGTATTCTGGGATTCAGAAACTGTCATCTCTTCAATGTAGAGCAGATTAAGAAACCAAAGTCATGGATGCTGACGCTATTTTTATTATAAAGTTACAGTTACAGAATCTTGTGAGACTGAATGGGTGGCCCCCTCACCCCCACCCCCTTTATCTTCATGAGAACTGTTGAAAGAAATGTCCTTCTGGGTTCAGCTCCAAGTGGGGAAGAAGACACTGGAGACATGGAGGCTGCTTGGAAAGATGGTTTATTGTTGGTCAGGGCCACATGGCTTGAGTCCTGAACAGAAAAGGTCATCACATGCTTTGATGTAGGTGGAGAAGAAGAGAAGGGCTGAGGAAGAGGCTTGCTAGGCTTTTTATACCCTGTTTAGTCCCACCTCTCTGTTTCCTGTTCCTGTGTAAGAAATGTATTCTGATTGGTTGTCAGACTCCCATGGTGCCATGCAGGGGGCTACTCTCTAGGCTGTTTTGAATCCAGGTATGAGTTCTCAGATGCCATGTGGAGACCTGAGTAAAAAGCCAATCATGCCTTTCTGTAGCTGCTGCTGAAGTCTTTATTATGTAAAGTGGGCTAGCCTGGCTATTCTTAATGGGCCTATTGACAAAGTGGGGGTGGGCAAGAAGCTAAAGGCAACTATTCTGTCTTTTAAAACATGCTTCTTTTCACATCCAGAGAAATATTCTGCCTTTTCAATATTTCCTAGGATATTTCATTTTTCTGGGAGTGGGCTGGATGATAACTTCCCACAGAACTAAAGAGGGTGTTTCCTGAGACATTATTTTTCTCGGGTTATAATTCTTGCCCAGGTAAACCAATTTCTTTGATCGGGGGCTCGGCTGTGGCTCCTAAATTCCTCAAAATTATTCCTTTCTCTGCTCATTATAGAAACGGCTTGAGGACCGTGTGTAATTGAATTATATAATGTAAGAACCGAACTGAGGATAGAAATTTTAAAGCTGTTCTTAAAAGGCAAGATTCATTATTCCTTTTTTGGGGGAGGGGGAGCTTCTCTCTCAGCCTTTCCTGCGTGAGTTTTTTCTTCTTTCAAGTTGGCTTATTTCAATAGCACGGCTCAGTATAGATAAAGCTTTAGGCAAAAGCACCGGCTGCTGTTCTTGGCAAAACCTGTCATCTTGAAGTTTTGCTCCCCCTTCAGTGAATTCCTGTATACGTTATTTGACAGTAGCAAGCTTATAAAGACAAGGGAGAAATTGCACAATAAGGGGAAGATGGAGACGCTCTGATTTATTTATTTATTTGGTCAATATGCATGCTTGGTAAAGGGGAGTTGTTTATAGCAATAGCAATCGCAATAGCACTTAGACCTATATACTGCTACAAAGTGCTTTCATAGCCCTCTTTAAGCAGCTTACAGATTTGGCATCTTCGCCTCAACAATCTTGGTCTTCATTTTACCAACCTCGGAAGGATACAGGACAGTGGTGGGTTTCAAAATTTTTAGAACCTCTTCTGTGGGTGTGGCCTGCTTTGTGGGAGTGGCTTGCCAACCATGTGACTGGGTGGGCATGGCCAACTTGTAAAATGTGGTGAAACTCACTTAACAACGCTCTTGCTTAGCAACCAAAATGTTGGCTCAGGAACTCTGGCATTGAAGTGTGCAAGTTTTAAAGCTGTCAAGTTACAAGACCCTTGCACTCCTAACCCTTTAGAAAAAAAAACCCAGGGGTGTTCAAACTTGACAGCTTTAAGACTTGTGGACTTCAACTCCCAGAGTTCTCCTCTCGCTCTTCATCTTGATGATGTGTGGATAGGCGAGGGGAGGGAGCTGGAACTGGTTCTAAACGGCACTGTAGATTTGTGGAACCTCTTCTATAGAAGAGGTTAGAACTGGCAGGACCCCCCCCCCCCGGTGCAGTCATTAAAAACCAAAATGGGGGCAGCCCAGCAGCGGTGAGTGTTCGGGGGCGTGGCAGGCCTGGGTCGCTGCCGGTTCTGCAACCCAGGCCTGAATTTCACTACCGGTTCAGCTGAACCGTGCCGAACCAGGAGCAACCTACCTCTTTGTGGACACTGCAACCGTCATAAATATGAGTCAGTGGCCGAGCACCTGAATTTTGACCGAATGACCATGGGGTTGCTGCAACGGTCATAAGCATGAAAAAATGGTCACAAGTCACTTTTTTCAGTACCATGTTAACTTTGAATGGTCACTAAATGGGTGACTGTTGTAAGTCAAGGATTAACTGTATTCCTTTGCACAATTTTAAAGATCATGAGATTTTTGGCAGCAACCTCTGCATTGGCTTAAGCTGCATAATTAAGCTGCACAGAAGAAAAACAGAGAAGGAAATGAGGCAATCTCATTTTTAAAAGCACACCTTAACAAACAATATTAGATCTTGGGACATTAATCATACTGAAATAATTGAATTTACTTTCAGGAAGCAGTAGTGTTGGTTTGCTAGATCCGTGGACCTGATAACCTTTGAGGAAGTCCTTTTAGTGTTTAGGATTGTGATACAGGAGAACAATATGCCAAAAGTGATAAATATGTAAGCAATACATCACTCTTTCCTTCCTCCACATGGAAATTTATTTAGAAACTTCCTAAGGACTGTTTCTCCAGGTTTGAGAGGATGTAGAGCGAAAATGCCATATGGCATGCTTTCTCTCTTAGGCGCTATTTCGTAGAGCTATATGTTCCGGCCTAGGCTTCCCACGAGCATTAAACAAACTCCTTGTCCCCACAAAACCCCCTTTTATTAATATACTGTGAATTCTGCTCATTCACATCCAGCGAAGCCTTTCAAGGGAGGATTTACAGTCACAGAGCTTATCTGGCTAGGAGAACTGCCAGGTCGATATGTGCAAAACTTGGCAAGGAGTCTCGGAGAGTCACGAAGTGAACTAATTGTCTCCTGCAAACTCCACTCCCCTTTCACTCCTCTCTTATTTCCTCGGGGGGGGGGCATTCATTGTCCACTTCTGGCCTTACTCCCAAGTCGACCCCTGTTCTTTAGCTCTTTCCTTCGTCTGGCAACCCTGCGAATGTGCGCACTGGGGATAGGCTCCAGCTGTTCGTCTGCCTCACTGATGTCTGACTCTGAAGGCAGCTGATAACTGGCATATGGCCCTGGCCCATCTCTTCCTCCGACACAGATCCCTCATCAAAGCCTTCCCCAGACTCCAGGACTGACCCATGTTCCCCCCCAACCTCCTCACTGTCTGAATCTGCTGCCAGCTCTGCTGGCTGCTGGCAGGCCACAACATTATATTTCAAATTCCGCTAGCAACTACAGGTAGTCCTTTCCTTAGCATTTAGCAACTTGTCAAAATGACAAGACACACCCGTTCCAAAGAAAGGTACTTACGATCTGGTTCTGAAGTTCTGAATGCAGTTGCCCCCAGTCATGTGACTTTTCGGGCATTCAGTAACCTTTCTGCTTTGCAATATCCTGCACTCATATAACTCACAATTGACCATTATTATTTTTTTTTTGCTGAAAACTGGCATTTACTTCTGGTTTTCGACAAAACCACCCCATAGCAAACAATGGGTTTGCTTAAGAATTGCAGTGGTTACTTAACAGTTCTGGATTCACTTAATGATCACTGTAAAAATAGATCATAAAATAGGGCTGGCCAGGTGATGACACATAATGGGCAGGCTCCATTACAGTCGTAAGTCGAAAATTGCCATTGTAGACATATGTATACCACCAGGGATGTGAAGCTTGATTCCACTAAGGGCTGCATCAGGGTTGTGTTTGACCTCGAGGGCTGGGGTGGGTGTGGTCAGGGTGGGTGTGCGACCTCCCCAGCTCCATTTTCGCTAGCAGAGGGCCCACCAGCCAGTCCTTTGCTGTTATCAGGACAGTCCTGCAGGCCAGATCTAAGCACCCTGCAGGCCAGATTTGGCCTGTGGGCCTTGAGTTTGATACCCCTAGTATACACACATACACACACACACACACACACACACACCACACACACATCAGAGCCTTGTGGGACACTAAAATGGAGGCAGACAAACCAAGCTGTGCACTGTTGGCTCCGTTGTGGCTCTCCCCTCTAGCAACTGCTGTAGGAAACTAGATGTGCGATGGGATATTCTAGAATTTGTAGAATTCTAATCTTGTGACCTGGATTATTTATGCTCAGAGTATACATGAGGATCAATTATGGCGGGTTCCGGCAGGCACTACTGCCAGTTTGCTTGTGTTTGCACACTTGATGGGTGCTGCGCGGGCACTTGATGGGTGCTGCGTGTGCATGCACTGTGCAATTAAAAATTTCTGTGCATGTGAAGAACTGAAAAACAAGATGGCAGTGCCAATGGCACTGCCCTGGGAACCAGTTTGGGGGCGTGGCAGGCCTGGGTCGCTGCCAGTTCCAGTGACCCGGGCCGCCAAACCACTACCTGTTCAGCTGAACCGGTCCAAACTGGTAGGAATCCACCACTGGGATCAATCAATCAGAATAGAGCTGGAAGGGACCTTGGAGGCCTTCTAGTCCAACCCTCTTGTTCAAGCAGGAGACCCTGTATCAGGGGTGGGTTCCTGCCAGTTCTAACCTCTTCTATAGAAGAGGTTCCACAAATCTACAGTGCTATTTAGAACCAGTTCCAGCTCCCCCCCCCGCCCAACCGCACATCATCAAGATGAAGAGCAAGAGGAGGAATTCTGGGAGTTGAAGTCCACAAATCTTAAAGCTTTCAAGTTTGAACACCCCTGGGGTTTTTTTTCTAAAGGGTTAGGGGTGCAAGGGTCTGGTAACTTGACAGCTTTAAGACTTGTGTGCTTCAAATGCCAGAGTTTCTGAGCCAACATTTTGGTTGCTAAGCAAGAGCGTTGTTAAATGAGTTTCACCACATTTTACAAGTTGGCCATGCCCACCCAGTTCCATGGTCGGCAAGCCACTCCCACAAAGCAGGCCACACCCACAAGGCTGGCAAGCCACCCCAACCCGGTCACATGGGCGGCAAGCCACTCCCACCCAGTCACATGACTGGCAAGCCACTCCTACAACATAGGTCCCACCTACAGAAGAAGTTCTAAAAAATTTTGAAACCCACCACTGGACTGCACGTGCGCAGTTCACTGTAAATTGTTCTGGGCATGCATACATTGAACAGCGCACATACACGCAGTGCGCGTCTGGCACAGGTTGCAAACCGGTAGTAAAAACCGGCAGCAACCCACCCCTGGTGGCCCATGCGATCACCTTTTGCGACCTTCTGACAAGCAAAGTCAGTGAAGAAGCTAGGTTCACTTAACAACTGTGTTACTAACTAAACAACTGCAGTGATTCATTTGACAACTGTGGCAAGAAAGCTCATAAAATGGGACAAAACTCACTTAACTGTCTCACTTAGCAACAGAAATGTTGGGCTCAATTGTAGTTGTAAGTCTAGAATTACTTGTATTTTATGTTTCTGTACATTTTCATTTTTTTCTGACATTCACTATTGGTCCATGCATTATGCTAAACGATGTTTGTTTATTCATAATTGAGTAAATCATAATTGCCCAGCTTCCGGGTTTATGTCTAAGACATAAACTACCATTTACAAACCACAATGAGTGCATTAATGAAAGCTGAAAGCCACAATAACTGTATTTATCCAACTTACAAATCTTATAATGTAATTTGATGTATGAACCCTCTCATTATCTGCCCAGCGTGTAACCTATAGAAATATTTCTCTAAGAAAATGCTCCCAATTCCCAAGTAAGCAGCATGTGAGCTTTCTAAGTTTAATGAATTAGTAAGTTAAATCAATGGAGTGCATGGCCTTTCTTAAAACAACCATTTTGAGAATTGCTCTGCAGCTGTGCTGTTAAAGACACTCTGTTCCAGGTCAATACTGTGCATGTGAAATTAAAGGGTTTTTTTTTAATATTGAGAAAGAGATTCTGTTTTAGTGTTGGAGTGGGACAAGCGAGATCAGTTTGAATTTAACCCACAGCTGTGAAAACTCTCTCAATAACATTGATACTTCTTTTAGCTTCTAGCTCAACCTACCTCACAAGGTTCATGTAAGGAGAAATAAGAAATGGGAATTGCTTGAAGAAAAGCAGGAGAAAGGAATACAGGAATTCATTGCAGCCGATCCTCACAGTTACAACTATTGCAGGATCCCCATGATTACATGATCAGAATTCAGGCAACCAGTGTGTATTTACAAGTAGCCAATAACCCGGAATTGCCCGGGGTATTTATTTATAAGGGGAAAATGTCCGGACCAAACATAATTTCTAATGTTGGATTTTCCCCCTTACCAGAGGGGAGCCCCCTTGTGGAGTACTGTGAAGCGGTTACCATGGCAACTCCACTGCGCTGTTCAGTAGAAGCCATTTTACAGCATTACAGTAGAAGTCATTTTAAGGCACAATAGGCTGTATCTTAACAGAATACACACCCCGAGGGGTTTAGGGGTATCTTACCCACACAGTGTTTGTTTTCAGAGAGTAAGCCATCTGTGTACCAAGTTTGGTTGAAATTGCTCGAGGCGTTCCAGAGTTATGTTGGAACATACACACACACACAAATATATATATATATATATGTATGTATGTATGTATGTATGTATGTATGTATGTATGTGTGTGTATATATATATATATATATGTGTATATATATGTATGTATGTATGTATGTATGTATGTGTGTGTGTGTGTGTGTGTGTGTGTATGTATATATATATATATATATATATATATATATATATATATATATATATATATATATATATATATGAAGAAGATTGTTGCAGCATCCTAGGATTATACAAATCCATCAATAACCTTCCCTGCCAGCTTCTGACAAGCATAATTAATGAGGGAAGCTGGATTTGCTTAATGACTATGTGATTCATGTAACAACTGAGGTGATTTGTTTAACAACTATGACAAACAAGGCCGTAAATTGGGTCTGACTCACTTAAAAACTGCCTTGCTGAACAATGGAAATTTTGATCATGATGACCACATGATGGTCGTAAGTTGAAGGCTACCTATAATTGATAACTTGCATTATTTTAAGTCTTAAAGGAAGTGTCGTGTTGGAGGAGTGGTTAGAATGCCATATTGAAGGCAAACTCGGCCCAGAGCCCGGAGTTCGATCCTCACCAGTTCAAGGTTGACTCAGCCTCCCATCCTTCTGAGGTCGGTAAAATGAGGACCCAGATTGTTGGGGGCAAGAGGCTGACTCTGCAAAGAGAGAAGTGTAAAGCACTGTGAAGCGGTACACAAGCCTAAATGCTATCGTTATTCAAACCACTCAAAAGTGAAAGCTGTTCGGAGAGTTCGCAACAAAACACACTTGAAAAAAATACAATGTGAATAAAAACCTATACAATAAAATGCAAAATAAAAATACCACATTAAAACTAGGGAGCATCCAAAAGTTAAAACAATAGGAATTAAAATATAGTGAAAAGCCAATTTAAAAGCCTGGGACCATAGAAAGGTCTTGACTTGACAGTGAAATGATTTTAGTGTGGGGACCAGTTGAGCCTCTTTGGGGAAGGTTTTCCATAAGTGGGCCACCTCAAAAGATCTTTCCCCCTACAGAAAATCACCTCACAATGTTTGTCAAAGGGAGAAAGCCTCATTGCAAGCTTTTTAAGTCCAGACAGATACATACAGTATGGGAGAAGCTCCTCATTCAGGTAACACCAGGTTAAAGGTGAAGAGCAGCACTTTGAGTTATGTCTCAAAAAACCAGCATGAATGGAAAAAACCTGGAATAATATGTTCCTAGTGAGCAGTCAAGCTGTTGGGTTTTATATTAATTGAAGTCTCCAGATCATTTTAAAGACAGTCCCGTGTACAATGTGTTGCAATAATCCAAACGGAAGTTATCAGAGCATAAACACTGCATCTGTTACAAAGTTCTCCATCCAGTAAAGTTGTAGTTGATAAAACAAGAACAGGCTGATAAAAGAAACTTTACCCAACTTCCAGATGATAGAATTGACCCTGCTTTTTCCTCTGTTTCATAAAAAATAGTTTCAGGAATGACCAAATTTGCTTTTGTCTGAAGCTAAATGATGTAATATGTAATACTGCATTCAGTTTTGGTCGCCATGATGTAAAAAAGATGCGGAGACTCTAGAAAGCGTGCAGAGAAGAGCAACAAAGATGATTAGGGGACTGGAGGCTAAAACATATGAAGGACGGTTGCAGGAATTGGGTATGTCTAGTTGGATGAAAAGAAGGACTAGGGGAGACATGATAGCAGTCTTCCAGTATCACAGAGGTTGCCACAAAGAAGAGGGAGTCAAACTATTCTCCAAAGCACCTGAGGGCAGGACAAGAAGCAATGGGTGGAAACTAATCAAGGAAAAAAGCAACTTAGAACTAAGGATAAATGTCTTGACAGTTAGAACAATTAATCAGTGGAACAACTTGGCTCCAGAAGTTGTGAGCTCCAACACTGGAAGTTTTTAAGAAGAGATTGGACAATCATTTGTCTGAGGTGGTGTAGGGTTTCTTGCCTAGGCAGAGGGTTGGACTAGAAGACCTCCAAGGTCCCTTCCAACTCTATTGGTTATTCTATTCTATTCTAAATGAAAAGACTGACCCACAAGCTTACCTTAAAGTTATAGAATTCAAAATCTCCAAAGATTGCACTTTTTCTCCTCAAGTTAAATGTCTTGGGTCGTGGGAGCTTCATCAGTGGATCTCCCAAGAAGAGATTGGACTGCCATTTGTCAGAAATGGTGTAGGGTCTCCTGCTTGGGTGGGGGTTGGACTAGATGACCTACAAGGTCCCTTCCAACTCTGTTAATTTGTTAACTTTGCGCCATAGAAGCTAGTTTGGCTTCTAGAATCACCCTGCAAACTGTGAATCTGCTCCTTTAGAGTGAGTGCGGATTCCTCCAGGATAAGCAAGACGTCCCTTAGCTAGACAGAGGCACCAACCATAAGCAGTATCTTTGTCTTGTCTGGGTTAAGATTCAGTCTTATTGATCCTTATCTGGTCTATTATGCTACCCTGGTGTTGGTTCAGAATGTCAACCCCCTCACCCATAATACAAATAGAGTTAGAAGTAGTAGAGATGACATTTGAAATTACATCCCTGGTTGACCTCTCTTAGCAATTTCATGAAGATAACATAATAACAGAGTTGGAAAGGACCTTGGAGGTCTTCAAGTCCAATCCCTTGCTCAGGCAGGAAACCCTATGCCATTTCAGACAAATGATTGTCCAATCTCTTCTTAAAAACCTCCAGTGTAGGAAAGAGTACCCGAAATTTCTGAAGGCAAGTTGTCCCACTACTTAATTGTTCTCCCTGTCAGGAAATGTCTCCTTAGTTCTAGGTTGATTCTCTCCTTGATGAGTTTCCATCCATTGCTTCTTGTCCTGCCTTCAGGTGCTTTGGAGAATAGGTTGATTCCTCCTCTTCTTTGTGACAGCCCCTCAGATATTGTAACACTCCTATCATGTCATCCCTAGTCCCTTCTTTTCATTATACTAGAAATACGCAATTCCTGCAACCATTCGTCATATGTTTTAGATATTAAAGAGCATAGAATGGAGCCCTTGGCAACTCTAACTGTCACGTGACAGAAGAATTAGTCCACAAATCATCATCTGGAAATTAGGGGTAGACTCACTATAGTAAAATTGTCCTCATCACAACTTGGATAACTTGTCCTGAAAGATATCATAGTCAACAGTGCTGAAGCCTGGTGAGAAGTGTAGGAGACCCAATTGGATCTTTTTTCTCAACACAGGTCATCTCACAAGCCTACCAGGACAATATCTATTCCCTAGTTAGGTTGGAAACTACTATATGTTGAAATGGATCTAGAAAATCATTTCAGTTTCATTCATTTTAATGAAGGCATGGAAGGAAACAAATGCGGTGGGAGTGCTTTGGAGCAGAAATAATTTCCCCAACCTGAATATACAACAGCACGCTGAATACTCTACCATTTTTAAAACGATCATAGGAGAGCTCGTTGACGAGATGTAATGAGACAGGTGAAAGAGAGAGATCTGGGTGAAAGTTTATTGGAACAAGCGTTGCTCATTTAAAATGCAGAACATACATATAGCGTTTGGGGCTCAGGTTTCATGATTGAAGAACATAGGCTACACGTAAGAGTTACTTTGTTGGTTCTAACCAGATATTGGGGTCCATATTTTGACCCAACCAGCTTTTGGTCTGTTTCAAACCAGTCTAATGGAGGAATCTTACAGAAAGCAAAGAAGATCAGGAAGATAAATAATAAGGGAAGGATTGATGGAAGTAGGAGAATCTTCAGAAAGCCACCAACATCTCTCTGAAGCGTGATAGTCATTCTACAGACAAGATCTCCTCCCCCATTAGCAGCTGGTGGTCTCTAAAAGGAGAGAATTTTCCTTCCCCTTTTTAATTAGTGATCTTTAGTGGAACCACCACTTATTGTTGGAAATGAATGGATGGCCACAAAATGAATTTGTGGCTGTTGGTTTCTTCCATCTTCTCTTTTGCCCCTGGCAAGTGTTCTCCAGGGCAGAAAGTGATGAGAGAAGAGTCCAAAAGTTAATTACTTCTTGCTAAGCTAGAAAAAAAGGGGGAAGGATAGCATTACCACCAGATGGATTCGTAACTGGCTGACAAACCATACTCAATGAGTAGTCCTTAATGGGTCTACATGTACATGGAGGGAAGTAAGCAGTGGGGTACCACAAGTTCTGTTTTAGGCCCAGTACTCTTCAATATCTTCATAAACAACTTAGATGAGAAAATAGAAGGGAAACGTACCAAATTTGCAGATGATACTAAGCTGGCAGGAATAGCCACCACCCTAGAAGATAGGCTCAAGGTTCAGATGGATCTTGATAGACTTGAACACTGGGCCCTTCTAACAATGAAATTCAATGTAGAGAAAAGTAAAGTCTTATACTTAGGCAAGAAAAACCCAAAGTATACACAGATAGACTGGGTGAAACCAGGCTTAATAGCAGGTGAGGAGTCAAAGCCAGTGTCAGGGATACAGGAAATAAGATCAGGATACTCAGGCTATTCCAGGGATGTTCTCAAGAACTTAAGGAGACAATGTCTTCATCCATACTGGGTTTTTAGTGGCTGACAGCTTCATATGTCTGAAACATCCCCACTTTGTACTTAGACATAATGGCCTGAATGGCTCCCTTCAGCTCTGTGGTTCTGTAGTTTGTTTTTTAACTCTGCCATTTTGCTATTGTGATGTAGTTCTTCTAAAAATTCTCGATGAACTCTGCTGCTGAAGCCACAGTGTACAGAGACAAACTCAAAATGTAATTCCACTTTGATTAATTCTCCTCATCCCAGCCAGTTCTGCTGAGCAGCAACATAGGCAAATTATGTTCCTTTTAAAAATTAATTGTAGATGTTTATTTTAGTCCATAATATAAATATACTGTCAAGTGTACTTTTAAAAAAAAATTGAGAAGACCAATGTGGCTATTAAAGCTATTTGAATGCTAAGGACGCAGGATTGAGCCGCCCTTCTAAACTATCATGAGGTTGTTAGTTAAACATGGCACAGGATTCCACAGTTAAGGCTCTAATGTTTTGGTTATGGAAACTGAAGTTTTTTCTGGTTTTCTTTTTCTTATGGAAAAGAGGAATGTGCTTAGAAAAAGGAGGAAATGCTAAATTATCGAAGACCCAATTCTTTGAAAAACTGATTGATGCAGATTTTTAATTTCAGAAATAATGTAGACATCCCAGGTCTAAAGGTATATCTCAAAATAGCAATAGCGCTTAGATTTATATACTGCTTCTCCACGTTTTTACAGCCCTCTGTAAGCAGTTTACAAAGTCAGCCTATTGTCCTCCAACAATCTGGGCCCCCGTTTTACCAACCTCAGAAGGATGGAAGGCTGAGTCAACCTTGACCCAGTGAGACTTGAACTGCCAAACTGCTGGCAATTGGCAGTCAGAAGAAGTAACTTGCCGTACTGTCCCGAAGGTGTGTTTTTCAAGAGGCAACTGGACTTTCTGGTTTTCTTTTGAAGACGTTTCGCTTTTCATCCAAGAAGCTTCTTGAATGAGACGTGAAACATCTTCAAAGAAAAATGGGACAGCATGGCCTCGATGACTGAGAATCTCCATAGACAAGCTGCAGTACTGCATTCAAACCACTATGCCAGTACGGCTCTGGGCTTAGCTTTTTTTAAACACAAAAAATAGTTGTGTTGCTGTTTGAAAAGCATCTTTGGGACAACCATGATCTGGATGACTGAGACTTTCCATTGACATCTAAAGTTATACTTTCCGTTACAGTATTTTTCAGACTATAAGACGCACCGTTGTATAAGACGCACTGGTGTATAAGACGCACCGGTGTATAAGACGCACCAAGATTTTGAAGAGGTAGTGAGAAAAATGTTTTTGTCCTCCCCGGCCCCCAGGAGCACTCTGCAGGCTTCAGCAGGGCTGGGGGGAAGGCAAAAACGCCTTCATTTTTGCAAAAAATGGCCCATTTTTCATCCGTTTTTTGCAAAAACTGGCATTTTTGCCTTCCGCCAGCCCTGCTGAAGCCTGCAGAGGGCTGCTAGGGGCTGGGGAAAGGCAAAAACGCCTCCGGTTTTGCAACAAATGGACAGGTTTTTGCAAAAATGGAATGTGGGGGTGGGGCTTTGGGAGGTCAAAAATTTGGTGTGTAAGACGCACCAACATTTCCATGCTCTTTTAGGAAGCGGGAAACGTTGCGTCTTATACTCCGAAAAATATGGTAACTCTGTTTCTCTGTGTGCCAAGGATGGGAGAGTTGATGGGCAACCTATGCAGAGGACACCAGGATGAGATGGTTTTTTTTTCTTTCTGTTTTGATAAAGATACTATTTTAGATTTCCCAGGCATGATTTTAGACTTCGTCTGGGAGGCACTTGTAATGCCCTTTTGTGTCTGTTGTCAAAAGAGTTAAAAGTTCTCAGCTAAAAGGGAAGATGGTGAATTTGCCACTGCCTTTTGAAAGGTTCAGCTGTGCACACTCCTTCGACCTTGGCAATCATAATAAAAAAAAGGAGCACGCAAATAATGAATTTCCTAGATTGAAGATGGCAAATGATTTGCTAGGAAAGATGGCTATTAGACGCTCCTCCTTCTTGGTAAAGAACTTATTGTTCTGCCAGACTTATAAATAGCAAGGGCAGTGAGGGTGGACCTTGTGGGCTTGGCTTGTGTCGAAAATTCAGAAAACGCCTATCTCGACTCTGCTGGCGTGTCTCACACATGCACACCTCAAACAAAAGAGAAAAAATTCTTTGTCTGTCCCCCATTCCCATCTGAACAGCGACATTCAGTTCCAGAGTCCAGGCTGGACTTTAAGTAGAGAGGTCAGGGCCTTGATTTCAGCCACCACTGCCACTCCAAAAGGCCACCTTTCATCATTCATCAAGGTGTGCAAACCTTGGGGAATGGCGCTGCAGAAGAATGAAATGTTGTGTTGTATTGGTCACACAAAGCTTTTGTTTTAAAAGTGGCTCCAGAGAATGTTTTTTTTCATAGCCTTCCAACTTCCAAAAACAGCGGGAAAGCATGCCTCATTCTTGAGTGATTTTCAGAGGCTCCAGAGGCTGTGCGACAGCAGGGCCAAAGCATCCAAAGGCTAGATAAGAAATAATGGATGGAAACTGATCAAGGAGAGATTCAACCTAGAAATAAAGAGGAACTTTCTGACAGGGAGAACAATCAACCAATAGAACAGAAGTTGCCCTCGGAAGTTGTGGGAGCTTCATCACTGGAGACTTTCAAGAAGAGACTGGACAGCCATTTGTCAGAAATCCTGCTTGAGCAGGGGGTTGGACTAGATGACCTATAAGATCCCTTCCAACTCTTAATCTGTTAAGTGGAGGCTGCATGAGAACACATCTCATTCTTGCTTAGCCTCTGAAAATCACAGGAAAATAGGGCATGGTTTTGAGAATAGGTGTTGGCTGTTGTGGATGTTTTGTTACCTACAACATCATGGTATATATCAGCTTTGGTACATATATCATTGGTTCTACATCAATGACATAAGGTCTTGGTGATGTTGAAAACCAGGTTCCTTGCAATAATAGTATTATCCATGTTGAAACAGACTTGCCTTTTGCAAAATATGATATTGTGGCCCAGAATATGCATTTTGGGGGTTACTGGCAGTATTTGGAGTTTGTTTGCCATTGATATAGGTCTCTGAAGGCGAACCTATGGCATGTGTGCCAGAAGTGGCACGCAGAGCCCTCTCTGTAGGCACACGCATCGTCACCAGCTGCTCTTCTGGTTTCCGGTGCGCCAGCTGGTCTTCGCGGGCACTGGAGTGCCAGAAAACATTCCAAAAAACGACCAAAGAACAGGCTGCTTTGGGGCTGTTTTCTGGCCGTTTTTCAGACTGAAAACAGCCCAAAACCGGCCTGAAAGCAGCCTTAAAGCAGCCCAAAAACTGGCCTGAAAACAGCCCCAAAAAACGGCCTGAAATTACCCCAAAATGGCCAGAAAACAACCCCCAAATGGCATGAAAATGCCCCAAAAACCCAGCCTGAAAATGGCCCCAAAAATGGCCTGAAAAACTGTCAAAAATGACCAAAAGAAACAGGCATGCACGCACGTTCCAGATGGGGCACTTAGTGCCGAAAAGGTTCACCATCATTGATATAGGTTGTTTTAAAAAGATCTATGTTGTGTAAAAATAAATGTGTAACTTTAGAAGCATTGGATTATTACTCCCCCCACCCCACCCCGGTGTGTATGTTCATCTGTCCATTTCTCACACAAACATACCTAAACTCCCAGCTTCTGAACATTGACAGCTATAATAACATTTTATAGCTGTATACATGATTTTCTTTTACTGAACCCAGTTTGGTGGTTTATATTTTTTCCTCCCTCTCCCTCTCCCTCCCTCCCTCTCTCTATCTCTCTCTCTCCCTCCCTCCCTCTCCCTCCCCCCTCTCTGTAGGTCCTATCATTTCTTCCTGTTTAAAGATAATTTTCCTCATGCTGAGATATAAATAGAGCAAGAAGCTGGAAAGGCTCACCCATTAACTGCAGGAAGCTGCTATAAAATAGCTAATTACAAGCAGAAAAAACCTTGTGTCCTGAAGATACTTTCTTGAAGTTAAGTAAGTCCTTCATCAGGCTACCTAATCTATTTATTTTGCAACGTGTTGGACTGTATATGGCAACATCAAACATCAAGGAAGTGAATGGGCAAACATTAACTTATGGGATCTACCATATTGTTTTAGTAGAACCTTGAGGCCTGCCAACTGGATGCAAAATTCTAGGTTCTCCAAGAAGGGGATATTTGAGTTTTGGGAAACGCAGAACCCCGATAGAATGTATTTTTAGTAAGAAGTTGTACGCAAATCTTTTCTCTTGCAAAATATACTCTGGTTTTTCCGTTTACTCAGCACAAAAGTGAGAGGAGGAGGAGGAGGAGGATTGTGGTTGCTTTGCTTAAGTTATAGTACTGGGGGAATTATATTGCAAATCAGATATGAACATTTTAAACTCATCTGTCTTTTAACAATCATTATCCTGCAGTCATGTATTTTTGGTGGGTTAATTTTTACGTGTTGGAATAGATGTTTAATATTAAAAAGAACTATTCTGAAGTGGCCCAGCACAGCTCATAAAACAGAAAGCTGGGAATCACCCGGCTTCTCACAGTAGTCCTCTAGATCAGCTGTGCCCAACTTCCCGTCTCTGCGGACCGACCGGAGGGCGGGGAGTGGATCTGTGGATCCGGTTGGAGATTCCTACTCTAGATCTTCATAGTCTGGCCCTGTCTCCTCCTTTGGAATAGCAGCTTTGTAGCGTTATTTGTAGGGGACATGGTGGCTTAGTGGCTAAGACGCTGAGCTTGTCGATCAGAAAGGTAGGTAGTTCAGCGGTTCGAATCCCTAGTGTCGCGTAACGGAGTAAGCTCCCGTTACTTGTCCCAGCTTCTGCCAACCTAGCAGTGTGAAAGCATGTAAAAATGCAAGTAGAAAAATAGGAACCACCTTCGGTGGGAAGGTAACAGTGTTCTGTCCGCCTTCGGCATGCTGGCCACATGACCACGGAGACGTCTTCGGACAGCGCTGGCTCTTCGGCTTTGAAACAGAGATGAGCAGCGCCCCCTAGAGTCGGGAATGACTAGCACATATGTGTGAGGGGAACCTTTTCCTTTACTTTAGTGTTGGAAGAAATGCCCTTCTGGGTTCAGTTCCAAGTGGGGGGAAAGACACTGGATTCATGGAAGTTGCTTGGAAAGAAGTTTTATTGATGATGGATAGGATCACATAGTTTGAGGTCCTGGAGAAAAAAGGGGAGAGACTGAGAGTGCCTGGGTTTTATGCCCTCTCTGGGCTTTTTAATTTGAGCTTGTATTCTGATTGGTTGTCAGACTCCTATGGGGCCATGCAGGGGCAACTCTGTAGGCTATAACGAGTCCCAAGTTTGGTTGACCCTTGCTGGGTGATGATGTAATGAAGGGGCTTTGGGCAATTCCATCTATGCCTCTGCCTGAAGGAGGCAGATCTTTGTTATGTAGAATAGACTGATCCTGGCCTTAATGGCCCATTTACAAAGGTGGGGGGGGCTGAGTTTCTGCCTCCCTTTTAGGGGAAATATTCCTAAAATATTTAATATTTCCTAAAATATCTCACTTTCCTAGGAGAGGGGTGGGTGCTAACTTCCTACAGTAGTCTCCATGCTAGCTATCTTGTCTTCCAAAGAGCTGTTCATCTGACTCCCCCCCAATCCCAGTTTGTGAGAGAAAGAGGATGCTTTCACCACCTGCTCTAGGACAGATGTCCAGGGCTGTGGGATCCTGTTACTGGGAATAAATTATCAGAGCAAGAATACAGAGAATATTGCCAGGCAAATGTTAGTAACAACTGTGCATGAGAAATAGAAGACAAGATTTCAACGGCAGCAGACAATGCAGGAAAAGAGGCTGCCAGATTTGAACCAAGAGGAGATATAAATCCAACCTCAAAGAGACCCATGTACGACTGTCAAGTCTCTGAAATGTTTTCATTCCTGGAATACAATAAAGATTAAGCCATGATCTCCTTCAAGTCCCTGGAGAATTTGACTCTAGATCACATTTGCCTTGGGAAGCTTTCCACAGAGGGCTTCTAAATTCACACGCATAGCTTATCCTTTGGGTATCAGTTACTTCTTAAAGAGGAGGGTCTATGAAGTTAAGACCAGATCTTAAGATTATGGACAAGCACCACTGCTAGTTAGAATAGTGTTGCAACTATAAAAATACTCTTGTATGACCACTCTTTCTGTTCCAGCTTTGAAAATAATAAATCAATAGTGCCTTGCTTAGATCAAACCAAAGTCCATGAGCTTTCTGTCTCTGGCCAGCTACTCCTTGTTAGATGTAACCTTTGGTATATTATTTCGCAATATAAAACCTGAGTAATAATCATAACTTTTTTTTTAAAGAAAATAATGTTTAGAAATTTATAACTATTATTATTCATGACTAAAGTTCTAACTATTGCTACCCTGTTTCCCTGAAAATAAGACCTCCCCGGATAATAAGCCCAATCAGACTTTTGAGCGTATGTGCTAAAATAAACCATCCCCTTAAAATAAGCCCTTCCTGAAAATATTGCAACACAGCAGCAGCCAGGAGATGACCATGCTTGCTGCCTCCTGCACCTCAAAAATAATAAGACCTCCCTGGAAATGAGGCCAAGCACTCATTTCGGGGGTCAAAAGAAAATAAGACCCTGTCTTATTTTCGGGGAAGCACTGTATTAATGGCTAAAGTTCTAACTACTATTATTAATGGCTAAAGTTCTAACTATTATTATTAATGGCTAAAGTTCTAACTACTATTATTAATTGCTTAGCAATAGCAATGGCAATAGCAATAGCAGTTAGACCTATATACCGCTTCATAGAGCTTTCAGCCCTCTCTAAGCGGTTTACAGAGTCAGCATACCGCCCCCCACAGTCTGGGTCCTCATTTCACCCACCTCAGAAGGATGGAAGGCTGAGTCAACCTTGAGCCGGTGAGATTAGAACCGCTGAACTGCAGATAACAGTCAGCTGAAGTGGCCTGCAGTACTGCACCCTAACCACTGCGCCACCTCGGCTCTTAATAGATAATAGCTAATAGCTTAGCTATCTACATACAGGTATCCTTCCACTTATGACCCGAGAATTGAGCTTAAAATTTCCATTGCTAAGCAAGATAGATGTTAAGTGAATTCTGCCCCATCTTATGACCTTTCTTACCACGGTTGTTAACTGAATCACTGCAGCTGTTAAATTACTAACATGGTTGTGAAATGAATCTGGCTTCTTTACTACTTTGCTGGTCAGAAAGTCACCAAAGATCATATGACCCCAGGACCAGTGGTGAAATTCATTTTTTTTTTTACTACCGCTTCTGTGGGCGTGGCTTGGTGGGTGTGGCAGGGGAAGGATATTGCAAAATCCCCATTCCCACCCCACTCTGGGTCCAGCCAGAGGTGGTATTTGCCGGTTCTCCAAACTACCCAAAATTTCCACTACTGGTTCTCCAGAAACCGCTGAATTTCACCCCTGCCTGGGACTCTGCAACCATCATAAATATGAGCCAAATTTTGATCATGTGACCATGGGACGTTGCAATGGTAATAAGAGTGAAAAACGATCCTAAGACATTTTTTCCCCAGCACCGTTATAACTTTGGTCAGTAAAATAAATGGTTGTAAGTTGAGGACTACCAGTAATTAGTGCTTATTTCAGGTAGGGTGCTATGCCAAGTAGAGGGGCAGCTAGATTTTCACTTAAAATATAAATTAAAAGTAAAATATAGTTCAGATGTATATTCTAATCTATACCTATTCTATGGCCATATATTTTAATTATTGCTTTTGCCCTATTAAGAATGTTACATATGCATCATTTTTATCACTCCCTGGGATCTGCAAGCAACGTTTTTAGGTCCATATACAGTATTCTTCCATTGTAGTCTGTATAATTATTGCTGTTGTCAAGTAAGGCTGGAAAACTGCCCATCTGGAAGTATGGAGAGCTGTTTCTCCTTCAAGATGGACAAGAGTTGGCTGGATAGATATAGAATGTGACTAAGCGTAAGACAGCTACTTACATTCTTTACTCTCTGTTTACTTATTTCCCTCTCTTTTTTTAAAAAAGTGAATCATCAGACTAGTGGTATCTGGATTTCAGACCCAAATGGAGATATCAAGATCTGTCAAAGAGGATGGGAAAAAGAATGAGATGATAATTACTGGATAGAAAGACAGTTGGAAAGAATAACTGTATATTTTTTTCCTCTTTTCATTCCTTTTTTTTAACTTTCTTTTTTTGTTTTGTTTCAATACTTTCACGGTATGGAGGAATGCACATACTCATACTGCGTATGTTTTGAAAAATGTTCAAAAACACAAGTTAGAATAAGCTCTAGATCTGTGATGGCAAACCTATAGCACGTGTGCCAAAAGTGTCATGCAGAGCCATCTCTCCAGGCAAACCAGCAGTCACCTGTTGCTCTTCTGACTTCCATGCACACATGCATACCAGCCAGCTGGTCTTTGCACGTGTGGGAGCACTGGAAACCGGAAGTGCAGCTCCCTGGCACACATGTGTGCACCAGGAAGCTGAGCTTCCAGTTTCCAGCACACACATGCACGCCAGCCAGCTGGTCTTTGCATGGACATGCGTGCCAAAATTGGAAGACCAGGTGACCGGCATGTATGCGCGTGCTGGAAACCGGAAGCTCAGCTCTTCCAGCTTCTGGAGCTCCCATGTGTGCATGCATGCCTAGGAGGAGCTGCTCTTCCAGGTTCCAGTGCTCCCCTGCGTCACTTGGTGTTGAAAAGTTTCGCCAACGCTGCTCTAGAGAAAGAATAAAATAGAATGAGAAACGCCAAGCCAATTGGATGAAATTTCCTCCCGGGCCAAGTTTAACCTGAGACCTCTCTGATCAGATAAGAAAAAAGGTCATTTCCCACCAAAGATGAACATTTCAATGAACAAATATAAGGTAATATTATGAAGAATGTGTAATATGCCAACTGGATTTATTTTTTTGCAATAAAGAATCACTTAAAAATAAAGTCACTGGGAGGAAGATTGGCCAACATCAACAGAGATTCTTTGCTAGAATTTTGGTGCCCACGTGCACCAAGGAAATATAGCTCTGGTTGTTGCAATTTACTAAGCTGGCTCAACTGATGTAACCATGCTACAGCCATTTCTGGTTTTCCCATGTACCCCTCTGATAACTTTTTCCTTATGTAAAAAGTGCAGCTATTATGATTGAGGCTCAGTTGGCTTGGATCTTAATCCTTGAACCTGATTGATGATCTCTGCAAGGGAAAATTTAAGCCACTCAGAGACCTGTCAGATTTCTCTTAAAATAATTTTGCTTGTGCAGCTTTGATAAATATATGTCATAAGTAAGAAAACATTCTGGAAAGGTATATAAGTTTTCAGATTTCTGTCAAGCAGTACATTCCCCTTAGATTTACTACTGTACTGAAATGTCTGAAACTGTTCCTGTTGATTATTTCCATTCCTGAGTCTGAAATACTTACTCGTTTTTGTAAACACTGGGCATTCAAAATCTTCGCTCTTAACTCTGGATAAGATTATTAAAGTCCTTTGGTGGCAGGATATTGCAAATAATGTTGTAATTCCAGACTTGTTAGCACTTCCATGAGAGAATTATTCTTGGCTGGAGCTGACGTGCAAACCTATTTTAATAAACATATTGGAACATGTTTATTCATTTCCGTGAATGGGGGGGGGGGGAGTATTTTTTGTTAACTCCTCGTGTTTTTATTGCCTGTTGGGCCAAGAACCAATTCCACCATCTGCTAGGTTTACAAATGCGTGACAGTTCTTGATTGTGGCTGTGCTACTGAGTTAATTTTCATCTCTCCAGACCAGAGGTGGTATTTAGCAGATTCTGAACTGTTCTGGAGAACCGGTAGCGGAAATTTTGAGTAGTTCGGAGAACCGGTAAATATCACCTCTGACTGGCCCCGCCCACATCTAGTCTCTGCCTTCCGAGTCCCAGCTGATCAGGAGGAAATGGGGATTTTACCGTGCCATGCCCACCCAGCCACTCCCACCAAGCCATGCTCCACCCACAGAACCAATAGTAAAAAAATTTGAATCCCACCACTGCTCCAGAACTGTAATTCTAGCAAGTGAACAAGAGGTTTTTTTTTATAAGAGGGTTCTCAGCCACTCATTAAACTAAATTTCCCAGGATCCTATTTGGGAAACATTAAAAATTAATCTGCAAATGTTGTTTTTGCTTTCCATACTCATAAATCAAAGTCTTATTTGCAAAAAAGAAAAAGAAAAGAAAAATAGCCAGGGAAAATGTGCCTGGAATTTCCCTGTGGAATCACACATCTCCTTTTCTTGGTTTCAAGGGACTGCAATTTGGCAGGCTTTTGATGCAATGGGCGAAATCTGTTTTTACAACTTTATGCTTCTGCATGTATGGAGAATATGCATATGGAAAATCTTATTTAGTAGCCGCCATTCTGCTTTAACACCACATCTAGTAGTCCATTAAAGTAGCGGTTTACTGACTTTGTTCTTTCAGAAGGAGCATGAAAATGTCTACTTTACAAAGGAAGATGCTAAAACTGCAGCCCTGATACAGCACATATAGGCAGCAAAATCTTCTGAATGCTTCTCTATAGGTTACCTACCAGGGTTTTTCACAAATGAATAGTTCTAATGAAAAAAAATGAATGAGTTGCTGCATACTGCAAAGCACCGTATCCAAAGCATTTCATCCATATCTCTCTCTCTCTCTCTCTCTCTCTCTCTCTCTCTCTCTCTCTCTCTCTCTCTCCCTCCCTCCCTCCCTCCCTCCCTCCCTCCCTCCCCCCTCCCCCTCCCCCCTCTCTCTCTTTTGCTGGTGATTCCTGGAACCTGCCCAGACCTTTCTGTAGTTTTTGTGATGTGACAATATTTCAGAAGTGTCTATGGAGATTCTCAGTCATCCAGGTGATGGCTATTCTAAAGGTGCTTTTTTTCAAGAGACAAATGGACTTTCTGGGTTTTTTTGCTTTTTCTTTGAAGACATTTTGCTTCTCATCCAAGAAGTTTCTTCAGCTCTGACTTGATGGTGGGGAATAGAAGGATTTATACTCCTTGCAGAAAGCTGGACATTTGTATTCTTTTAGTAAGTAGTTAAGGCCACCTGGAGGTTTATCTGTGTCCTCAAGGTCACCTGAGTGGTGCAAATGGGTGTGGAGGCTTTTGGGAGCTGTTGAAAGGGCTGTGTTGTAGACTGGAGAGAGATGATGTCATATCCCCCTCCCCTCTGTTGAGAGAGGGCTGTTCAATTCTGACATATACTCAGATTTATACTCTGCAAGTATAAATCCTCCCATTCCCCACCATTCATTCAGAACTGAAGAGGCTTCTTGGATGAGAAGTGAAACGTCTTTAAAGAAAAACAAGGAAGTCCAGTTGCCTCTTGAAGAAAAGCACCTTTGGTACACTTCAAAAGTGGTTTGCAATTGCCCTATTCCTAGGGCTGATAGAGCGTAGCACGACAAAACCGCGCTTGACTAAAGCGCACCCGATTAAACCGCATCACTGACGTCATCAACAGGGCGACAACAGCGAGCGCGGAGAAAGAAGGGCGCTTTAAATAGCGCTTTGAAAGCAAGCCGATTCAAGTTAAGGTAAGGGTTAGGGTTAGGGTTAGGGTTAGGGTTAGGGTTAGGGTTAGGGTTAGGGTTAGGGTTAGGGTTAGGTTAAGGGTTAGGTTTAGGTTTAGGGTTAGGTTAAGGGTTAGGGTTAGGTTTAGGGTTAGGTTAAGGGTTAGGATTAGGTTTAGCGTTAGGTTAACGGTTAGGTTTAGGGTTAGGTTAAGGGTTAGGGTTAGTTTAAGGGTTAGGTTAAGGGTTAGGGTTAGGTTTAGGGTTAGGTTAAGGGTGAGGTTTAGGGTTAGGTTTAGGATTAGGTTTAGGGGGGTTAGGTTTAGGTTTAGTGGTTAATTTTAGGTTTAGCGTTTACAGCATGCTTTTTTCTCCGCGCTGTTGTTGCGCTGTGATGACGTCAGCTACGTGGTTTTGTCGAGCGCCCTTTAGTCGAACGCGGTTTTGTGGTGGAACCTGATAGAGAGTGACTGGCACAAGGTTACTTAGCAGGCTTAATACCAATGTGGTCTCACGGTTTCTAGTCTACTTAACCACTATACCAAATTGGCTCTTTACAAAACATTCATGTGGTTAAAAAAAAAAAAGATGGTTGCTGCCCAGAACTTTCTTTGAAGATTTTATTCATTTGTTCGATTTATATCCTGCCTTCGAGGCACCATAGATATAGTTTCTTCCTTCTATTTTCCTCCAAACAACAACCTGATGAGGTAGACTTGGATGAGAGAGAGAGAGTAGCTGACTCAAAGTTAGTTACTCAGCTAGCTGTCATGCTCAAGGGAAAACTAGAACCCCTCCAGGGATGAAATGCTACCAGTTTAGACCGGTTTGCCTGAACCAGTAATTAAAAAAAAAAGCTCCTAGTGTTTAGTGTAGCACTTTAATCACTCTAATTTCCCAGAGAAGAGGATAAAGGTAAGGGTCAGGCCTGCAGCCATCTTTTCTTTGGGGTCTTTGGCCTGCCATACTTTCTATTATTCTGCTATGCATTTTCTATTGTGGGAAAATGGGAGGGGGGATTGTAAGGAGTCACATACTATGTAGTCACAACAAAATTCTTTCTAGAAAGCCAAGGTCATCCTTTGGTTAGGTTAGGTTAGGTTTATTCAACTTGTATGCCGCCCTATTCCCGAGAGACTCAGGGCGGTGAACAACCATGGGGGAAGGGGCACAAATAACAACAATTACAGACAAACAAATTAGAATATAACAACAGTCGCAACATTCGAATGGGGCCGGAAGATTCTTCAGCCCCAGGCCTGCCGGAACAACCAGGTCTTAGTGGCTTTGCGGAAAGCCGGAAGGGTGGTGAGGGTCCTGATCTCAACGGGGAGATTGTTCCAGAGGGGCGGAGCAGCCACAGAGAAGGCCCTCCCCCGAGGAGTTGCCAGCCGACACTTGCTGGTAGATGGAATTCGGAGGAGGCCTAGTCTGTGGGATCTAATAGGTCGTAGGGAGGTAATCGGCAGGAGGCGGTCTCTCAAGTACCCAGGTCCAATACCATGTAGTAACGATTAGCACCTTGAAGCGTGTCCGGAGCGTAATTGGCAGCCAGTGCAGCTCGCGGAGGATAGATGTAACATGGGTGTACCGAGGTGTACCCACTATCACTCGCGGAGCTGCATTCTGGACCAGCTGAAGTCTCCGAATACTCTTCAAGGGCAGCCCCATGTAGAGCGCACCTCTGTCTGTGCACTTCTGCACTTGACCAGAATTCGATGGGTGGACGCTACCAGCATGGCAGTGGAAGATTGGACCATGTGATGGACTTGTGGGTGTGGGGGCAAGATCTTGAACTTTCAACTGGGTGGGGAAAACCGGGAAGCTTCCAGATTCGAGTTTTCCCAGATGTGCCAACATGGCTCTCTTAATAAATTGAAACTGAGGAATGCTTTGCCTCGGACTCTGATTTACTTTTGGATGCTATTTGGAACCCTGACAAAGTTTTATCTTCATGTTGAGGTTCTCCTAGGGCTAAAATGTGTAGTGTGGCAAAACTTACCACTTTAGTTTGTGTGAAATACATATTTTATGACTTGCCATTAAAGTAGCCGTGTTGTGAATAGATAAAACAAATGTGTTTGATGTGCCCCATAATAACATTTAAAGTTCCAAACGTGCCCATCACTCCTAAAACGTTGGAGAATCATGGATAAAAATCTATATATGTAACAGATATGTAACTATATCTGTTACTTTGGGATCCACTAGATATTTTATTTCTGAGTTTAATTAATAAGAGGAAGGATGAAGGCTTAAGGTTCCTCTTGATGTCCTTCATAGGTTGAGTGATATTAGCTTCAGAAGCAGGAAGTCCTTTATGACCATTGGTATCTCCTTCAGAATGAACATATGATGTGGGAAAATGAGAAATTGACATTTTTGACAATCTACATGCAAAACTAAAAATACAATGGAGCACACATCCTTTTCAGTTTGCAGCACAATTTAAACACAATTTCCAGTTTTCAGGGTAAACACAAATGAACAATCGTTGATTTTCAATGCGATGTTTGTTTCACAGGCTCAGGCTACATGAAGAAAAAATTATTAAGGACCGAAGACACCACCTGAAGACTTACCCGAACTGTTTCGTTGCCAAAGAATTGATTGACTGGCTGATTGATCACAAAGAGGCCTCTGACAGGGAGACAGCAATTAAACTGGTGCAGAAGCTGCTGGATCGTAGCATTATTCATCACGGTAAGTGAAAAGAATCTACGTTCTCAAGCTCTGATCCAGAAATGTTAGGGCTCCTCAAAGACCTCAGGATCGATCGAGTGCTGTGGTTTGGGAATATAACATGAAATCACAAAACGTATAAATAAAAACATCTGGAATGTTTCATCCCTGTGTTTTATGTTTCAGTGTGTGATGAGCATAAGGAATTCAAGGATCTCAAACTTTTCTACCGCTTTAGGAAAGACGATGGGACTTTCCCACTTGACAATGAAGTGAAGGCTTTCATGAGAGGACAGAGAATATATGAAAAGTATGTTCCACACACAGTAGGTGAAAAGGGACAGCCAGTCTTTCCCTCTGTTCTCTTTTGCTTTCCTTCCTTCCTTCCTTCCTTCCTTCCTTCCTTCCTTCCCTCCTTCTTTCTTTCTTTCTTTCTTTCTTTCTTCTTTTGTATATGTTTTATTTGCAGTTTTCATTTTAAGAACCAATATATTTTGTGGATAGTGTAATGACTGGGTCAATACATTTTTGCACAACTCTAACAATAATACAATTACATATGCATAGCTTTTGTCTTCCGATTTCTAACTTTAATAAACTCATTATAGTTATAAAATGTTCTTTTATACATCAATTTATGTAATATTATTTCCCATTTTCTACTCCTCCTCCCTCCCACACTTATTGGGGTTCTTCCACATTCCTCTCTTTATCTTTAAACAATACTATTCTATCTTAATTGATTCTTTACCGCTTTCTCCAAAGATATATTTAAGCATCAATTTCATGTCTTACAATATGTTTATTGACCCCATAGGATCGCCAATATTTTAAATATTACTCATATTTCACCAAATTTATATCTCAGTTTTCTGTAATCACCAATAAAACCATTCTCCTTTGTTTCTGATGTTCCGTTAGGGATGTTGTGACATATCTAGGCAAAAGATCATGGCCCTTTTCAGAGAGAATAACAGAGTTGGAAGGGACCTTGGAGGTCTTCTAGTCCAACCTCAGCACAAATGCCTGTGAGTTGCTCAGTCGTCAGGGAATGCAGACTAAGAGTTCCTTGTTGAGATGCGCAGCTATAGAAATCAAATCAAATCAATAAAAAAAAAATAAGTTGCAGGGAGGGGTGAAATCAAGTCTGACCACTAGTGGGAATGGAATACAGTGGAACATAGGTCTGTCTAGTTATACTTGCTCCTTGTTGTCCATCAGTGTTACTTGACTGATTTGTTCAATGTCTATGGAGATTCTCAGTCATCTAGGTCATGGTTGTCCCAAAGATGGCTTTTCAAGAGACAATTGGAGTTTCTGTTTTTTCTTTGAAGACGTTTCGCTTCTCATCCAAGAAGCTTCTTCAACACTGACTTGATGGTGGGGAATGGAAGGATTTATACTCAATTGTTTTGCGCGCCAAACCGGTAGTAATGCCAGCAGGAACCCTCCCCTGGGCCCTGCCATTACCTGGCATGATGAACGGACTGCATGGAGACTCCTTGGAGGGGAGGGGTGGAATGGGAGGGGCAGGGTGGGCATGGCCAGCCAGAGGTGGCATCTGGGGGTTTTCCGAACTGAGCAGAATCCTAGCGAGATGATCATCCGAACATGTGCAAACCTCCAACAACCCACCCCTGATTTCTTTCAAACACCCCAGGTTTGAATTTCTCAAGGCACTCTCCAGAGGTCCAGAGGGGGAGATTAGAGCAGATGAAATATCCGCAGGAGCTGGCCATAGCTATCCAATGTCACATGTCTTTATCTGCTGATTTTCGAGGGGGAATCTCATTATAAATCAGTGATTGATGGGACGGCTGAGACAACCCCAAAACAGAGGAGATGGTGGTGACGGTTTGTTCTCCAAGCTTGTTTAGTTTCCGAACATTTCGTCACCAGTCTCTTGGTAGCATCATCAGTTGAAGTGTCTTGTTTCAGGTCTCTTCTGCTTTTATAGGCCTTATGTGGTCAGTTGGTCACATGACCGACAGGGCGACTCCACCATCAGATGTCCCTCACATGACTTGACCTGTCAGTCACGTGGCCGACTGACCACATAAGACCTATCAAAGCGGAATGTCAGGGTTGACACTGAAGACAATTGAAACCAGACACCAGAAACCAAAGTTCCGCTGATGATGTTACCAAGCTTGGTGATGAAACGTTCAGAAAGTAAGCAACAAGCTCAGAGAACAAACCACCACTATCTACCACATAAATTACAAATATTTTCCACCATTCCTAATGTTTTGTGATGTTTAAATGTTTTTTTCATTCTTTTTAGCTGATCAGCATGTTTTACTACTTTACAGCTTGTATATAAAATTATTCTGAGTTGCTGGTTTGGTACGGGAAAAATGGGGTTAAGTAGCATTTATGTCTAAAAGAATTAATATACACATTACACATTAAATGTATGATTTTCATCCAGTCCTAGCTCTTCAGGGGTTCCCCCCCAAGAGAAATGTTATGCTAAAACTAGCAAAGGTTATGGAAGATAAATCCACAGCATATCATTAAGATTCAGAACAGAAAGTTGCATGGGAGATATTGAATGTCATGCTAGATTGTTTGGGTCAAATAACAATGGAAGTAAATCATACTCTCTGCTCACAATAAGAGGCATGTACAGTAATTTTTGCTCAAGCTTTGCAGCTTGCTCGGAACATGGGTGCTGACATTTACTAGCAGTTGACATTTACTAGATCTGAGTAGTACAAAAGGTGAACCATTGTGTAATTGGGCAAATTAAATAGGAGGCTTTGGCACAATGCTTCCAATCTGAATAAGCAAAGGTCGCTATTTAGGGGGCACCTTATAGAGGAAAAAAAAGTTGCATTTTGATTATCTGTTGCAGATGACGGTATTATCATGTCAAAATTAAGGAAAAGGGAGATGGAAGGTGTACAGGTTTGTACATAGTGATGGATGAAGGGCTGCTTTTAATGTCTTCTAAAAATTACTTACAAATTGAAGTGTAGCTGTTTTTGTTTAAATGTGGATAAGAACATGTGGGAGGTGCCACTACAGGTGGAATCCTTGAAGATGGTGGTCAGTGATTGGTGAAGATCATCCTTTTATGGTATCTAAACAAGGTTTCTCTTTCGTTTTCTTGTCCAATTATTTTTTTTAACTCTTCAAGTAGTTCAAGAGATACTATAAATAACTCCCTTTTTATATAGTCCCTATGTGGGGTAGAGTCAGGGTTCCTGGATGGAGTTCAGCACTTATTGCTGAATAGATTAATTATAGATTAGCAATAGCAATAGCAGTTAGACTTATATACCGCTTCATAGGGCTTTCAGCCCTCTCTAAGCGGTTTACAGAGTCAGCATATCGCCCCCACAGTCTGGGTCCTCATTTCACCCACCTTGGAAGGATGGAAAGCTGAGTCAACATTGAGGCGGTAAGATTAGAACCGCTGAACTGCAGATAACAGTCAGCTGAAGTGGCCTGCAGTACTGCACCCTAACCACTGCACCACCTTGGCTCGTCCCTTCCTGATGCCCACCCAGAGTTTGCAGCAGATATTTTTTTCTTTGCACCCGAAGAGAGAATTATCCGCTGCTACTTAGGGTTGAACTCTCAACTTTATTTATTTATTTATTTAGTTTGTCACTCATGTACAAGATAACAGGAATAAGAATAAACATGAATAAGAATACAGGAAATGGATACAAATAAATGGGGACAGTAGGACAGGAACGTTAGGCACGCTGATGCGCTTAGCCACGCCCCTACTGACCTCTTAGGAATGGGGTGAAGTCAACAGTAGACAGTTTAAGTTAAAGATTTTGGGGGGCTGAGGTTATAACAACAGAGTTGGGTAGAGCATTCCAGGCGTTGACCACTCTGTTGCTGAAGTCGTATTTTCTGCAATCGAGTTTGGAGCAGTTTACCTTGAGTTTGTAGCTATTGAGTACTCATGTATTGTTACAGTTGAAGCTGAAATAGTCATTGTGAGAGGTGAGCATCTTCAGCACTAGGCCACCACGCTGCTCTCAAGAAATACTATGATATCAAAGCGTTAAAGAGAGCGTTAAAATGAAGCTGATATTGTTAACGATCAAACACATTGTGAATCATTTTTCTAACGCTTTAAAAAAAAATCTGCAAAACCTGATCACACGCTAATAGAAGAAATGAGAGTAAGTCATGGTTTGTACTAGATTTTACTTTTTTAATCCTGTCCAGACCTCCAGGAATGGCCCTTTGGTAGACATATGTTTATCCTCTGTTTCTTTTCAGTTCTTTTTTTTTTTTTAAATTGCCTTGCGGCTTATTTTGTTTACAGTAGCCAATAAAACAATTTGTTCTTAGTGTTCCTAACGCAAGGGATACAAAAAATGAGAAGGCCTACTGTGTTTTTATTACTCTGTTGTAAGCCACAAAGAAGAAGTTGTTTAACAAATAAGAGGGAACTAGGAAGCTTGATGGCAGCGATTTGAGTCAGATGTTCCAACTTGTAATTTTTCCTGAAGGAGATTTGGAAGATGCTCTTTGCCTCAGTGACGGAATATAAACAGGCACTTTTAAAGTGTCTTGTTCCTTTCCCCCAAAATAAGGCAGCGTCTCATTTTCTTTTGACCCTCAAATTGAGAGCCTTATTTTCGGGGAGGTCTTACTATTTTTGAGGTGCAGGAGGCAGGGAGCGTGGTAACATCATGGCTGCTGCTGTGTTGCAATATTTTCAGGAAGGGGTTACTTTAGCGCATGCGCTCAAAAGCCTGATTGTGCTTATTATCTGGGGAGGTCTTATTTTTGGGGAAACAGGGTACCTCATTGAAAAAACTTTATATAGTCCTCCCCAACCACAGCAATTTCGAACGTATCTTGATGAAAGGGAGAGCTGGTTTTTCCCTCTGTGGTTTTAAGACAAGCCAAATTCTGTAGCCAAGAATCATGAGTTCTGAACTCAAAATAAATACATGGATATTATGGAAAGGCTTGTTTAACTCTTAGGAATTAATAATAAGCTTACTTGATCCAGAACTCAATAACTAATGATAGGGAAAGATAGGTATCTCCAAATACATTAACTAACAATCTCTTAAACATTATACATCAATTTAAAATCCTCCCCTGAGCCCAATTTTCCATGGAAGGTCAAAAAATAGAAGGCGTGTCCAGAAAACATGGAAGAATTGCCACAGAATGAAGATGATGGTTGCTGGACTCCCAGAAAATTCTGTGAATGAATTGGATTAAAGTCAACATCTCAATTCAAAATGTCCTTTTTCAAACCATTTAATCTTCTAATCCAAGATTGGCTTTTCCTGTTTCCTACTATTTGTCAAGAATTGAGGAAGAATCCCCCCCCCTCCAGCATGCTATTTTGGCTTCTCTGTAAGAGGGATTGAATGTAGGAAAGCTGATGGCTTTGTAATCACCATTTGGTAAAATGAATGATTTGATTTTTCTCATGCATATGGAATACGTAGCATTGACCTCTAGATCTGTTAGGAGCAAGCAACCAGAACCAATTGTCAGGCCTTCAGCCATCTTTTGTTTTAGATCTTTGGCCTGCCACACTTTCTATTATTCTGCTATGCAGTTTCTATTGTGGGAAAATGGGAGGGGAGGGATTGTAAGGAATTGCACGCTATGTAGCCATAACAAAATTCTTTCTAGAAAGCCAAGGTCATCCTTTGTCTCTGCACCGCTGCACCTGACCAGAATTCGATGGGTGTAACGGCCAGCATGGCAGTGGGAGATTGGACCATGTGATGGACTTGTGGGTGTGGGAGCAAGCTCTCGAACTTTCAACTAGGTGGGGAAAACCGGATAGCTTTCAGATTCGGTTTTTCCCAGATGTGCCAACATGGCTCTCTTAATAAATTGGAACTTTGAGCAATACTTTGCTTTGGACTCTGATTTACATTTGGATGCTATTTGGAACCCTGACATTAACCCGAATTTCCCATTTTCCCACAATAGAAAATGCACCAATGGTGAATAGCTAAAGTCAGTAACTTTATTGTCTATCACCTATGTTACAAGAATTTTCCCAGACTTCTTGCCTTCTCTGGGAATGACTAGATAAGTCTTCATGGATCTTGGGGGGGACGTATCTGTACTTGTTTCTAATAACTATAGCATTTGGTTTCCGGTGCCACTGCAGTTGATGTTATTATTCACCTTCTCCCACTGATTTGAACCAGTTTGGTGTAGTGGTAAAGGGGTCAAGGACAACTCGATGCAGCCAAATCATCATGGACAACTTGCTGCAGGACAAGAGTTACACTAATATCAAAGAAATGATGGAATAAAATCTTTGAAGAAAGGATGCAAAAGGAAGGGCAAAATGAAATGTGAATGACAAAAATTAAAATATTTTTAAAAATTATTTTAAATTCTTGAATTGAATTGTTGAATTGTCCCGCAGGAAGTTGTCCTGTAGTGAGTTGCCCACGGCAAGTTGTCCCACTGCGAGTTGGGCTGCGGCAACTTGGCCATGGTGAGTTGGCTGAGGCGAATTGGCTGCACCAAGTTGTTCCATTCCGGTGGTAAAAGCATCTAGCTAAAAAACCTGGAGACCGTGGGTTCTAACCCCCATCTTCAACATTAAGAGCCGAGGTGGCGCAGTGGTGAAATGCAGCACTGCAGGCCACTTCAGCTGACTGTTATCTGCAGTTCAGCGGTTCTAATCTCACCGGCTCAAGGTTGACTCAGCCTTCCATCCTTCCGAGATGGGTGAAATGAGGACTCAGACTGTGGGGGCGATATGCTGACTCTGTAAACCGCTTAGAGAGGGCTGAAAGCCCTATGAAGCGGTATATAAGTCTAACTGCTATTGCTATTGCTATTGAGCCAGCTGAATGACTAGTCATTGTCTCTCTGCCCTAAGAAGGAGGCAACGGCAAAGCACATGTGAAATCTTGCCAAGAAAACTTCAAAGTCTTATCCAGGCAGTCCCCAGGAGTCAGCATTGATTTGAAGGTGCGCACACACCCAAACATCTGATTCAGCGCTTTTAGAATTCCATTATTGCTTTCTTCTTCAATTCTGACCCATTGATATCTTACAACATGTTAGAATGGGTCATCAACTTGCTCTATATCTGAACATCCTCTGTGATGTATATGTGTGCCTTACCCCTTTCAGTTACATCAGGAATAGGCATTATAGTCCATTTTATATAAACCTCAGCTTTCTCCTAGAAAAAATACTATTTTGCAACCAAATATAGTCAAGTTTTCTGAATGTGAAGAACAAGAGTGGGTAACCATAGCCACTTTGCCACCTGTGGATGTCAATGCCTAGAATCCCTGAGCCAGATAAGGTTGTGGGAGGACCATAGTGGCCCATCACTGATTAAGAGGCTATCTCTCCCAGTTTTAAAGTAGCAAATCTCAGTTCCCCTCCACCCTGGGCATAACATTTAACCAAATTTATCAGTTTTGATCCCTTCAGAAGGTTCTAACCTACTGGAAATGGCTTGTCTCATCTTTCAGAAAAAGCAACATATATTTCTGCTGTTTGTATTCCTCTCCATGGTTAGGCAACATAACTAATGTGTCACATTTTAATAAATCTTGCTAATTAATCGGGAATGAGATCAGACAACCTACACCCAGTAGCCATGATCTCAACAGCTTCTGTAACACGTTGTTTGTGTGCTTGGTTTATTTACAGTAACTAAAAAGCATATAAGTTAAAAATCAGAATGAATTACAGGAAAACAGAAGGAAGGAACTGGGTCTTTCCCCCAAACAACCACAGAATCAATTTTCCATTCCAAAATCTCTTCTTGTACTAGAATGGAAGTTTATAGTGATGCCAAGGAATAAAAAAAGGTAGTGACTCACCTGTTGAATATCATTTCTGTTTGGCACCTTTTATTCTTCTCAAAATTCCAATTCCTCAATACCATCAATATTACAGGCACATCAACTAGTGATTTTAATTATGAGACTGATTTGCCTGCTACGGTTGTACCTGAACAACAAATCCTCTAGTTGCATTATATTTGGAAATTCCTGTTACCATGGACAGCCCAATAACAAAAGGCGATGATAATATCGATGGTGGCAATTGCTCTGTCTTGGTATCTTTGAATGTATTCCTCTGCAAATAAAAGACAGGTGTGGATGAGGTCGCTTTTGACAAGTGTGTGCATGTGAATGTATTTCCCCTGGAAATTTATTGTTATTTATTTATTTATTTATTTATTTATTTATTTATTTCTGTGACGACTTTATTATCTTATTTTGTTTTGGTTCATGGCGCCCTCAGCCAGATGTTCAGACTGGAATTGGTATTTTTATCCACCTAATAAGTCCTTCCAAAGGACCTAGAATAGGTAGATGTTGATGTTAGAGGATGTAAGCTGTTTGGAGTAAAGCTGCTTTTTGCAATGGACTGATGGTGAATTTGTCAATGCCGATGTTGTTCATGTGGTGCTCCAGCTGTTTTGGGGTTGCATCAAGGTGCCTATTACTATTGATATTACCTTTCCTTTCTCTTGCCACAGCCATTGTCATCGTCATCATAGATTCTTTCTTAATACTTTAGGATTCTTTCTTAATAGTTTACCCATTTTAAGGAAGTACCGTGGAGTATCTACAACTAAGGAGAAATTTCCTCCTTTTAAAGGGAGACCTATTAATCATTGGAACGACTTGCCTCCAGAAGTCGTAGGTGCTCCAACAAAGGAGATTTTAAAGAAGAGATTGGACAACTATTTGTCTGGGATGGTATAAGGTCTCCTGTCTTGAGCAGGGGGTTGGACTAGAAGACCTCTGAGGTCCCTTCCAGCCCTATGATTCTTCTTCTTCTTCTTCCTCCTCCTCCTCTTTCTCCTCCTCCTCCTCCTTCATTTTATTTTAGTAATAGAAATATCACTCTAGTTCTATTTCCAGGTAAAATTAATCTGTATTTAGTAGCTAGAATTCTTTGACTCTTCCAATGATTAAGGAGTTAATAACTCTCCTTGTATGCAGATGTTTGTTTATTTAAAAGTGAAGCATGTGATTGAAAAGAATCACTTGCCTAATGCAGGGTACTAATTATCTTTTATCAGACAAGAGGTTTTATGTGACTGATGAATTCTTCTAGCAATGTAGCATTAAGTTAATTACTCCCAAAGTCCCCAGAAGAGAAGATTGAGAGTTGTTATTATAAGATTTCTGCTTGTCCTTCGCCAATGGAGAAGGAGAAGGAGGGTCACCATGAAGTTCATGTGGATCAGTAATAGGCTGCCTTTGGCCCTGACATCTAAGAGACCTCAGTGCTTTTTCTAATTCCCTGTTGTGGCCCGCCAGCAGCCTGTGGAGCTGGCAGCAGATTCGGACAGTGAGGAGGTTGGGGAGGAACATGGGCCAGTCCTGGAGTCTGGGGAAGGCTCTGATGAGGGCTCTGTGTCAGAGGCAGAGAGGGGGCCAGAGCTATATGACTCTCCAAGACTCCTTGCCAAGTTTTGCAGATATCAGCCTGTCAGTTCTCCAAGCCAGATAAGGTCTGTGACTGTAAATCCTCCCTGGAAAGACTTTGCTGGATGTGAATGAGCAGACTTCACAGTACATTAATAAAAGGTTTTTTTTGTTGGGATCAGGAGTTTGCTTCATGCTCTTGGGAAGCCTTGGTCAGAACGTTCCCCTCACAATTGTCAGACACACACACACACACACACACACACCCCGTGCAAAACCAAGAAAGACACAGAGTTATGTCTAAGCCATTTCCTTTATTGCTTCCCGCCTATATACAGAAATCTTGCCAAACTAAAGCATCTACTTGCAACATTAAAGATATACTCTGATAATATCTAGGGAGGAGCTGTCTTAACTCTCTTTCTCCCAGCCAAATTGACTAAACTTCTCTCTTGGTCCTCTGGAATTCAGCCCCTCCTTCCTGGGAATCCAGACTACACCCACAAAATTTCCAATTCCCAGAAAAATAGCCGAAAACCTTCTCTTCAAACAAAATAAACCTAAATTCAGTTCCCAGGTGTTTTGAACATATCTGTCAAAAAGAATCATCCCTAGCTTGATAAGCTTCTGTTCCTAGAATTAGTAGAAATTGTTCTGACCGAGGTTTCCCAAGAGCATGAAGCAAACTCCTGGTCCCGACAAAAACACCTTTTATTAATTTACTGTGAATTCTGCTCATTCACATCCAGCAAATTCTTTCAAGGGAGGATTTACAGTCACAGACCTTATCTGGCTTGGAGAGCTGCCAGGCCGATATCTGCAAAACAAAAAGGAGTCTCGGAGAGTCATGAACCAATTAAGCGAACTATTTGTCTCCTGCAAACTCCACTCCCCTTTCATTCCTCTTTTATTTCCTCTGGGAGGAGCCATTCATCATCCACCTGTGGTTTTACTCCCAGGTCGACCCCTGTTCTTTAGCTGGTCCCTTCATCTGGTAACTCTGCACATGCGCATACTGGGAACAGACTTCAGCTGTTCATCTGCCTCACTGATGTCTGACTCTGAAGGCAGCAGATAACTGGCATATGGCTCTGGCCCGCTCTCTGCCTCCAACACAGAGCCCTCATCAGAGCCTTCCCAAGACTCCAGGACTGGCCCATGTTCCTCCCCAATCTCCTCAATGTCCAAATCTGCTGCCATTGGCCACTAGTAGGATACAACAGAAATAATCAATGTTATAATTTTATATTGCTTCCTACCATGAATATGGTCGAACTTTTATGTAAAAAAAAGCGAAGGCAAGTTGAAATCCCCCAGCACCATAAGCCTGGGGAACTCAACTGCCAGCTCGGCTACTGACTCGAGGAGCGAGGGGAGAGCTGCTGCGATGCTGTTGGGAGGCAGATACGTTAGCAGCAAGCCCACTTGACCCCCAGGGACCAACCTCACCAGCAAGGACTCACACCCGACAAGCTCCGGAGCAGGGATCCTACGAGGAACTAAAGACTCTCGGATAACCACGGCCACTCCCCCACCCCTTCTCTGGGGTCGCGGCTTGTGAAGCACCTGAAAACCCTCTGGGCACATCTCGGTGAGGGGGACTCCTCCCTCCGGGCCCAGCCAGGTTTCAGTAATACATGCCAGGTCTGCATGCCAGGTCTACATGCCAGGTCTGCCAGGAAAGCTGATGGCTTTGTACTGACCATTTGGTAAAATGAATGGTTTGATTTTTCTCATGCATATGGAATACGTAGCATCGACCACTAGTAGGATACAACAGAAATAATTAATGTTATAATTTTATATTGCTTCCTACCATGAATATGGTCGAACTTTTATGTAAAAAAAAAGTTCTCTGTAATATACCTTGTATTCACCATTTGGAAATTGATTAATCAACCCTCCAAATCTTCACTTTGCTCAATATATTCTCAGTCAATAGTTTCAAACAAAAATCATGTTCTTTTTTTGTATGTGTGACTTTTAACATAGTTCCTAACAGGCTAAATAAAAGGAATCCTCCCCAATACATCACGCAGTCTGAATGAGAAACATTTCCAAGAAGAAAATTGTATTTATTTTTACTAGAAAAGTTATGGGATACTAGATATAAGCCAATATCCTGCTGTTTCCATTCAAAACGCATTAAGGCTAGCAATTTTCTGTTGCAAGCATTGATAGGAGTACCTTTTCAATTTTACTTTTTTTATTGAGAACATTCTGTTCTTAGTCTGGGATTAGCATCCAATCAAAATTTTGTAGTTTTTTTTTTAAAATGCAAGAAACCGCATTTTATATAGTATATAATATATACATACATATAGGCAGATAAAGGGAAGATGCTATACTTTTTTTTTCAAATATGCGATTACTACAACATAAAGCTAAAACTTGTTACTGTTTAGGGAGGGGCTATAGTTTTATTCAAATTTCACTCTAGAAGAAGGCAATGTCAAAGTCCTGCACTTTTATCAAGATTTTTGTAACCATTTTTACTGTGGTTGTTAGTCGTTAAAAAAAAAACCACACGGTTGTTAAATAAATCATTCAGTCCCTAAACAAATCCAGCTGCCCCAATTGAACTTGGCTTGTTGCCACAAATCACAATCACACAACCACAAGGGGCTGCAACCGTTGTAAGTGCAAGCCAGTTGCCAAGGGCCGGAATTGCAATCACACAACTGCGAGAATGGTTCAACGGTCATAATTATAAGGTTGGGGTGTGAGTCGCTTTTACAGAGGCTGTCATAACTTGAAACCATTGTCGTAAGTCAAGGACAACCAATACTACAAAAGAAATGTGGGGGGAAAAGGTTAAGTAGGAGGATTGTGATGGCATCAGGGGCTTGCAGGCTAATAGCTCCCATAAAGGCTAAAGAAGAAACGAAAGAGGAGCAGCACAAATTCTGAGATCCCATCTAAACTCCACATTGCGTTGAAGCTTCAAAAATTAAAAAATATGTATCGACTGTCTTCAACGTGATGTTTTCCAGATGTACAGTATTTGGATTTCAAGTTCCAGAGCTTTTAACCAGAATGGCTAGATTCTAATACTGTCTGTAATTTTTTACAAGCCGTAGTTTCTATACATTTGGAAAATATCCATTTGGGAAAGGCAGATGGGTTGGTTGAATTATAACCTGGCCCACAGACTACCTCGTGATTTGCTATGAAAAACAGAGGCATAATTGTAGCTTTGTCTGTCTAATTAATGTATCTCACCTTTTCTGCTTTAGTTTTCTTTTTATTATTATTGATTTATAATATAAAATAAAAAAGAGAGTAGCAAAGATAAAGGAGGGAAAAGGGAAGAGAAAAGTGTAAGATAAAAGGGGAAAAAGAAAGAAAAGGCATTGACTTCCAACTCCCTTTGGTGCAGTAGAATAAAATAATAACATCAAACCTCAACTTTTTACTTTTATATAATGGTATAAACGAGCCATTTCTATAACAACCAACCTATGTAATTGGTGAAACCCAAATTCAGAGTTTCATTTTTTTTTCCACCTCAAGCACAAGGTCCAGAAGTCATTTCTGCTTTAGTTTTCAGAGTTTGATTTGCATAAGAGAGCGGAGCAGATAATACTTGCTTCAACCGTGCGTAAAATCAGCTTGATAAGCAGCAAGCTAAATGTGAAATCATCTGGTTTATTAGATCAAAGCAATGGCTTGGGTCATCCATTCATTCATTCACTCAGAAATTGGAACCATATGAATGAATTTCTGCAATAAGTCCTTGACGTATGATTACAATTGGGACTGGAAATCCAGTTGTACGTCGTTGGGATTGTAAATCGAGGCACCCCAATTGCTTTTCCAACAATTTCCCAGCAATCGTTAAGGAAAACACCACAGTCATTAAGTGAACAGCGTGGTTGTTATGCGAACCCATTCTTCCAAAAGAGCTTTTTTTCCCCAGGAATGTGGGAAAATGGCAAAAATAGGGGTCACAAATCGTGGTCATATGACCATGGTAAAGTAGAATAAAATATGGATTAAAAATATAAGAATGAAGAGGTTGCATAAAAAGGATAGTTAGAAGCTTGCTTAAAGGGACAGAGAGATGTCATTAGCCTCTAACCACAAGATGTTTAGCCAACATCCTTATGTAAAAAGTCCAAACCACAAGGTTCAGATAAAGTTCGTTAATGACACGTAGTCCATACCTGTAACAAAAGGCGAAGTAAGACCCCCATCTCCTTATAAGGCTTTTTCCTCAAGGTAACCAATAAGAAATGAGTTAAGTGTTTCCGTGTCACGCTGTCTTTGAGAATGTGTAAGAATGTGTGCTTTGATGATGAAGGTTGTTCAGAATTTGCAATGTTAGCCTTTTCGCTAACGTTCTGAACCTGGCTGCCAAATAAACTTTTCCTGTATCCAGAGAAGTCTAAAGCCTGTCATTTTCTGCAACAGTGGAATGCTACAATTGGTCATACAAGCGAGTCAGTTGCCGAGTACTTGGAGGATAGTCATGTGACCAGGGGGTTGGCATGTGACCAGGGGGTAGGAGCCAAGGTGGCGCAGTGGTTAGAGTGCAGCACTGCAGGCTACTTCAGCTGACTGCTAGCTGTGGTTCAGCAGTTCAAATCTCACTGGCTCAGGGTTGACTCAGCCTTCCATCCTTCCGAGGTGGGTAAAATGAGGACCCGGATTGTTGTTGGGGGCAATATGCTGACTCTGCAAACCGCTTAGAGAGGGCTGAAAGCCCTATGAAGCGGTATATAAGTCTAACTGCTATTGCTATTGCTATTGCTAGTTCGAATCTCACCGGCTCAAGGTTGACTCAGCCTTCCATCCTTCCGAGGTGGGTGAAATGAGGACCCAGACTGTGGGGGCGATATGCTGACTCTGCAAACTGCTTAGAGAGGGCTGAAAGCCCTATGAAGCGGTATATAAGTCTAACTGCTATTGCTATGATATTTTACAACCTTCAGAAGTGCTTTATAGGTCATAAAACGCCCATTCTGAGCTGTAAAAATGACCAGTTGTAAGTGGAGGACTACCTGTATGATGTTCTTCTGTGAATGTTAACAAAACGAAGGAGATCATTGTTGATTTTAGTAAGAGACGGCATAATCATAATCCCCTTTATGTCAAGGCTGCCACTGTGGAAATGGTCAATAGCATCTGAGGGGTGCAGATAACTAACAATCTGGCTTGGTCTCTGCATACGTTATCTTTAGGGAAGTGTGCAAACCAGCGTTTGCATTTCCTGTGTCGGATGAGGAGAGGGCATCGTTCTCATTCTAGCCACTTTTTACAGAGGCACGACGGAGAGCTTTTTAACAAACTGCATCACTGTTTGGTTTGGTGGCAACAGTGCCTCAGATAGAAAGTCCACACAGAGAGTAGTCAGGACAGCCGAGAAGATTATAGGAAGGTCACTTCCCGTTATCCAGGATACTGCTTATAAGCGCTATGTGCTTAGAGCTCAAGGCATTGTTACAGGCCCCACACACCCACTTTACAATCTGTTTCTGTTGCTCCCGTCTTGAGGGGGGGGAGGGGGGGAGGTTTCAAAGTATTTCTAGCAGGACTACCAGTTTATGTAACCGCTTTGTTCCCTATGCCATCCGTCTGGTAAACTCGCAAGATATTTCCCCCCCTCCATTCAAACTAGACTGTATTGTTTCTCTGTGTCATATATGTGTGTGTGGGTATATGCATAATGGCATAATCTAAGAGAGCTGGACGCAATGAAATTTCATTTTAATATATGCTGATTAGTGTACATTTAAAGTGACAAAGTTTCCTGCTCTACTCTACTCTACTCTATTCTGCTCTGCTCTGCTCTGCTCTGCTCTGCTCTGCTCTGCTCTACTCTGCTCTGCTCTACTCTACTCTATTTTTTCTATTCTATTCTATTGGTGTGTGCATTGATTTTCCCCCCTTTCCATTCCCTACTTTCATTGCAGGCTTATGAATACTGAAAATGTTATTTTACAAGCCAGAGAAGAAGAAGGAGCAAAATATGAGCGTACTTTCATGGCCTCGCAGCTAATTGACTGGTTGATCCAGGAAGGAGAAGCTGCCACAAGAGCTGAGGCTGAACAACTCGGTCGCAGACTTCTGGAGCACGGAATTATCCAACACGGTGAGAAATGTCTTCTCTCAGTCACATCACTCTTATCAAGATGACAAAGGATGATAGGTTTGGTTCCCCTAAAACATATATGCTAGTCGTTCCTGACTCTAGGGGGCGGTGCTTATCTTCGTTTCAAGGCCGAAGAGCCAGCATTGTCCGAAGACGTCTCTGTGGTCATGTGGCCAACATGACTAAACGCCAAAGGAACATGGAACACTGTTACCTTCCCTCCAAATGTGGTTCATATTTTTCTACTTGCATTTTTACATGCTTTTGAACTGCTAGGTAGGCAGAAGCTGGGACAAGTAACGGGAGATCACTCAGTTACACGGCACTAGGGATTCGAACCACCAAACTGCTGACCTTTCTGATTGACAAGCTCAGCATCTTAGCCACTGAGCCACCACATCCCTATATCGAAGAATGATAAAAGGAGTAGAAAGATGGTAGGAGAGGCATCCTATTTAAACCAAACAGGATGGGGATCCATTTTTAAGCTAAAAATGGCATTCTGGCTAAAAATTGCATTTTGCCTGGATCATACAGCTGCTTGCTCCAGCTGTCATACAATCCAGAAAAATGTATCTTTGGATTAAGGAGTTATAGACAGGTGTGATGTGCCTGTTCCATAAGTACCTCCTTAAAATCAAATCCAAAGCACTGCGTAATCTACTGATCAAATATACAGTGCTTGCCAAAACGGCAAGAAGCTTGCTGCCTATCCAAGGTTTTGCATTATAGTTCTCATCAGACCCATCTCTAACATGAAGAGTTGCAGAGTTTGTTGTCCAAAACATCTGGAAGGCATCACACTGCATATGCTGACACAAGATGCTGGTTCTGGATAGAGTTCAGTCTATATAACAATAGCATTATCCCTGAGAGAGTTAGGCTCGATAGTTATTATTTTATTAGATTTTTCTTAAGTTATATTGACTCATGGAGAATCAATTCTACCTCCATTCTCTCTCTACCCACTTTGAATCAAGTGACTGTTTTCACTGAGTAAATGTTGATATATATTCTACTAGTTCTAAAAGCAAACTGTTATTTAGCCCCAAGGTCTTTTAGCTAAGATCAAGTGTGTGTTTATCTCCCTTTGTGGGTAAAACAAACAAAAGCTAGAACTTTGTCCAGGATTACGAGAGGTCTTGGCACAAGTCAGAAGCCTGCTGGTGCATCCATGAACCTTTACCAATCTCTTTCTTCACTTAACAGCTGTTTAAAGTATATCAGTTGCTATTCGGGAATTTTCTCCAATTTTAGAGAGTTGGATTGTCTTGGTAACCTAAGTATTTGGTAATCTAGGATTATGAAGGACAGAACAACCGAACAGGAGTGCAAAAATCTTGGTGCTTTTGTGTACTGTAATGTGTGAAGCTTAGCTTTTTTAAAAAAAACCTCTTTTCCAGATTCTTTGTTGTCTGTAAATTTCAACTTCTGTCATTGGAATCCTGGAGAAATCAGGCAGTCCTAGCTGAACAGGGCTACCTTAAACTTAAATATATCTCAATTTGGGTTCTACTTGATAGACACTTGACTTTTTCCAGTTAAGGGGTAGGAAAGGCCTTTATCTGAAACCCTTGAGGGCATGTTCTTAAAGTCTTGGGTTTTTAAATTTGCCCTTTTTGGGCATAATACTTCTGGAACAATCATGAACCAAAC